>NW_024468315.1:0-45492 GCF_002104995.1 Linderina pennispora | reverse complement strand
CACTCATATTTGCTGGACTTGCAGTGACCGCTTACACCATCCCTGTCTGTCCACTCCAAGACACTGCGATCGGCAAATGCCCCATGTCAACAATTTATTTGTATCTCTGTTGCAGACGGCACAGTGTTTGCATTTCTAGAATAAGACAGATGTTTAAGATGTGCTGCGTCCATTTTCAAGAAAAAGAAAACCAGGTACTAATACAACAAGGCGAGGACTAAGCAAGATACTAGTTGGGCTAAAGTGATAGAGGGCAGGGGATAAGAGGTATGTAGGGAGGGAGAGGGGAAGGGGCGGGAGAGGCATATATCAAAGAAATGCCTGTTTTGAAAAGTAATAGGGAGTAAGGTGTCTGGAAAGGAGAGGCATATTAAGCGGGGGAGGGGTAGAATGGGAGAGGGTGGTAAGTTGGAGTTGGCAGGCGGCAAATAATTTAAACCGGGATGTGTATTTCGATTTGTTTTTGTCGGGCTGTTCACCATGGGCGCCATTTCTCGGGCGACGAAGCCTTGCTACCGACCGACGGCGACGGCTCGCGGTGCTGTGGAGTGATAGTGCCTTCGGCAGACTGGACGCGGCAAGCACTGAGCCCAGGCTTGGCAGCGGCTCCGGTGCTCTGGGCACCGGCATGCCGCCATCGACGCCGACTGCGGCTGGATGGGGTTGAGGATGGATGCCAGGCGCGTGCGACGGTTCTCGGGATGCTCGCGCACGGTCTGGGAGGCCGCTGACGACAGCGGCGGTGAAAAGTGCCGCTGAAGCGAGGGAATGGGGCTCGGCGACTGCATGCTCCCACGCCGCCCGATGGTGGTCGGTGTTGTGGGCGACGGGATGTAAGGGGTGGGCACCTGGTGGCTCGTTACGACGGTGGTGGCAGTCGCGGCGGCTGACGCTGCTGCTTGAGCTCTTTCTGCTGCGATGTCAGCGTCGGAGGCGGCATCTGCACACGTGCAGCCTGGACTGACGGCGGCGGCGGCGGCAGGGCCAAGTGGATGGGCTGTGCTGGCTGCGCCTGGGCCTGCTGGCGGAGATGCTGGAGACTGTGCATGGAATGGCGGTGGTGGTGCGGTGGCGGCATCGACTGGGGTGGCGATGCGCGCATGGTCGGTGGATGCAGCTGGACGTGGGTGTGGATTGAGTGCCGCTGGAAATGATGCGTCTGGTGTGGTGGCTGCTGCTGGTGCTGCTGGGAAAATGTCTGGGAGTATAGTGCCGGTGGGTCAGCATTGCACTTCCACCGCTGCCAGTAACAGGTGACGTAGTCTGGGAAGCGGTGCCTCCGGGAATGGCGACGTGTGGGCAGTGGCAGGCACGGAGTGGTGGGGTGGAATTGGTGGGGGTGCGAGACGCCAATGGGCGAGCCCATGCCCGGCGGCGCCGGCGGCATATGGCTGTATCGGAACGGTGACTCGGCGGAGAGCCCCCGACAGGCTGATGGCGCTGATAGGCCGCTCAAGGCCGTGGACGCTGGCTGACATCTGGCCAATACCCGAAATGGCAGCAGGCTGTGCGGTTGATGTGTTTGGCGAGTGTGTGCGGCGACGCATCTCGGCACGCTCCTTTGTCTTCTGGCGCTGGTTCTGGAACCAGATCTGGACGTTGCGGGGTGTCATTAGCAGGCTATTGGCGAGGCGGAAGCGCAGGTCACTTGATGGGTATTGTGTGCGTTCCCAGACACGGAACAGTACGCGCAACTGGTAGGGTGTGAGTGTGGTGCGCGTGCGCCGGCGTGTGGGCTCGGCGCCGGCGTAGTGCTGTCGGCTGCCCCGCTGGAACGGGCACTGCCGCAGCTGCATCATGGCTGTTGGCCGAGCTGTTGGGCGATGGCGTGCTGTTGCCTGGCTGCCTCGCCTGGAGCTGCTGTTGCTGCTGCTGCTGCCAGAGCGCAGCCGGCGAGATGGGAACTGGCCGTCGTAATTGGGTACCAGGCAGTAGGGAGCCGGCAGCCCGCTGATGTTCTCGCTCTCGAGGATCTGCTGTAATTCTTGGTCGGAAATATCCGTCGTCTCTCGCGAATAAGGACTCCGGTGCATTGGCGCATTGACGTTGGCGCGACGAGAGGACCTCGCTGGTGGCTCTGGCTGGTAGCGAGAGGATGCTTTGAAATGGACGATGCGCGTGCGGGGGAAGAGAGGAAACAAGACTAGAGTGGATGTGAAATAGCCGCGCCGGAGGACTGATGAAGAGAGCTGAAGTCAGCAGCGACGGCGATGCGGTTGGCCCGGGACCCAGTGCCTGAGGGGGAGAAAAAGAATGCGGCAGCGGTGCAGAAGGTGGCTGATCTTGTACTTTGGCGTACATGAGCCAAGCGGGTGAGCCCTTTTGATGAAGGAGGGTGGAATGAACGGAAGTTGGGTGGGGGGTGCAAGTGGGCCGCAAATGAAAAATATCAAACAAGCGTGCTAATTCCCAATACTCAAAACAGGCAGGAAAAATAAATGAAAGTGCTGGTTTGTTGTGATGTTGTTGCTGCTGTCGCTGTAGCTGCTGGTCTGGTGCTGCTGCCAAGTTCAAGCAATGGCGGCTAGTGCGGGAATGCGTGTGGAGATGTGTACGTAAAAAAAATAAATGAATGGGATGCTGTGGGCCTTTGTGTTGCCAGCCAGAGTGGCTACTAGGAAGCGAGCGTTACTAAGGCTGAAATGTTGTGAGGATTGCTTCAATGATCGATTATCACTACAGGGAGAAGACGAGAAAGGCTTAGAAAACGACATGAGGATTCTGTGGAACCAGCGAGTGTTTATGTTTTCTTTTCGCTGCTTGTCAGAGCAAAACGGAAGCGCAATAATGGCGGTTACGTTTCAATTAGGGCAGGCGCTGCGCAATGAATGAAATGCACACAATTGAATGTAATAAAACCGCGGTGAAATAGGCAACAGAGCGTGCGCGGACATATGATGCTGCACGTACTCTTGGCAGACGACCGGGCCAGCCATCCATGAACCCAGCTGCATTCTAATTCAGCGGCCTGAGCAAGGGACAGCGGCAGCGGCAGCGGCAGCAATGGGCTCAATTGCGCACATCGTGCCCAAAACAAAGTTTTTACATGCACTGCAAATGAAGGGGGAAGGGAAACAAATGAGGCTTATTAACAAGCACTCTAATCTTCCTCCCCAAGACACAATCCAGACCTGTGGGTGCGCGCTGGCGCAAGGCAGACCAGGCTGGTGAGCACGAGCCCGATATTTACCTGATTTGGTTTTAGCGAGGATGCTGCACCGCTGTAGCGCTAGAACTGCCGAGAGCTGGGGGTTTGGAAGGTAAATATTTTAGAAACGCGTGGTATGCAGGTGCGAGTAACGATGGGCTTTTATCCATCCAAATTAAGCAGCGTGTGGGAGAAAATGAACGGAAACGGAGCAAATAAAGGTCTGCGCAAGTGCGTGAGTGGAGATAATGAGGAAATCGTCGTCTAATAGTCTTAGGAGTTCGCCAGGAACATATATGGTTATTCGAGCGGGCCGTCGTCAAGAGAGCCCTCAGGTGAAATAATAAAATGGCGTGTGCGGGTCTACTGCACAGGAGAGAAGCCAGAAGGTAGAAAAGTAAGAAAGAAAAGAAAAGGTGTAATCTTTTAGTTGTAAATTCAGGATGAGTCTACATAACACCAGTTTATTCTGTAGGCGCCGCCAGCAACTGTATTTAAATGAGTCTGTGCGGCAGGCGACTGGTTGCGCGGGGGAGGCCAGCGTGCATGGAGCTGAAAAACACCCAGAATCGGTGTTAGCAAAGGCAGTTTTTCCATTAGCTCTGGCGTTTCTGTATACACTGCGAAAAACGAAAATAAACCTTTTCCCTCATGCTTATTGCCTTGAGAGCAACATTTCGCGGTGTCGCTTTTGCAAGTCTACCCACCCTTCTCGGGGAGAGGGATCACCATCCTCCGGTGTGCACATCTAAATTTTTCATCGCTCCTCCCTGCCTACCTGGGGTGGCCGCACCCCCTCCCCGACCCCTCCCCTGTCTGCTCTTGGAAACGTGTCAACAAATCTTCGGGTATGACTACCCTGCTGCTACCGCGGTTTCTGCGATGCCACGTACACTGCCACAACCAACTTTACGTGAATGCCAGTTTAATATCGTCCCTTTTCGGCGCCCATGTCTTACTAACATGTCAACACCACATTGATGTATGCCTCACTTGGCGGCTGAATAGCGGCCTGGTGGCAGATCTATTGCATCTCTCCCTTGGTCAGAACCTTGTGTGTGGCTGGAATTCGCCCATTATGCCCCAACTTTAGCATGCTAGCCTGCGGGGTGTGCTGCTACGTAGCAAAATGAATCGCTTGTTTGGCTCTGCGAATCCCCACTAGCAGCCATTTGCGGTGTTTGTAGTTCTCTCGGTCCCTCTAATGTACGGTCTGCATACACCGACAGCAGCTGAGCGGCTAACAGTATTTATGCAGGATGCATATTCAATGAACGCAGAGGCACCAGAATGGGCTCCAATTTATTCTTTCATATTCACGCCTTGCCAGCAACTGCAAACGAACGCCCTGCTGCACTGGCTGCTGTGTCTTAAGACGCTGAGCAGACAACAAACACAGCTTTGCAGCTTGCAGGTGAAAAGGCGCGAGATCCTATCAGACGACACCTTTGCGGCATTACCGCTGCCAAACCTTTTTTGTGCATGCCTGGATGTGCTTCCACCAGTATATTTCGGGCACATTGATCTTCATCCTTTCGCGAGCTGTCAACGAACACCCACTTCTTGCACACTGGACAGAGTCCTTGTTTACGGCAACGGCCCCGCTGATCTTGCGACGTGCGCCTAGCCTCTGGCTTCGGGTATGCTCTCCCGGAGAGCGACGAGATGCCGTGGAAGTAATTCAGATGGTACCTACTCGTGGGGCCGCCCAACCGAAACACACAGTTCGCAACAGCATGCGGTAAATGTGGTTAATAGCGCCTTGCGATAAATAGCAGGTCTTTTTATAGATCAAGCTTCTCTATCCTTTTCCTTATTCGCCTGCGCCAATTTTTGCAAGACCGCAAAATCGGATGTGCCATTACATGCCATGACGTATCGTGTGCACTCCACTTACCAGTAGGCGCTGCACTTTAGCCGTTTCCACCCAACCTTGCCTTCCCTGTAGCACATTGGACAGAGTCCTTCTTTCTCCTTGCCAATGCCACGGATCCAGCACGGTGTGTATAGGTCGTCTGGTCCCCGAGTTTCGTTGCGCTCGCACTGGGAAAAATCAATACAGGCGCTGAAGCTACTGTCATCGCTGTTAGTGGCGTCCCTACCATTGCCGTTGCTGAATGCGTCCCTGCCGCCACCGTAGATACTGTGCAGCTCCCCACCCATCGGCGCACCGCCCATCAACGCACTCCTTTCAGCATCATATGCATCGGCATACTGATTTCTGTCAAAGCTGCCGCCGAAATTTACACTATCACATTCACGACCTATCTCCCCACCTTGATGGTCATGGAAATTGTCGGTCTCTGAGTCTTCATCAATATACATTGGATAGCTTTGGTCGCTCTCGCCCTCAATGCCCACTGAGGCACCGTTGCTGACCATAGAGCTCCGCCGGTTGGCAAGTGCCGTGTAATCAGTAGCCTCGAGATCCTTGGGTGCAATTGTACATAAATCCTCGAAATTCGGCCCGTCAAACCAGAGTATGTCTCTTGCCATGGCTCCGAGGCTGCCAGAGCTGCTGCTCACGCTGGTAATGGCGCTGGAGTCCAGCCAGTCCCCTGATCTAGAGGCAGTGGCACTGGGCACATAATGAGTTGCACCAGTGTCAGAGGTGGATGGCTGATCCAACAGTGCCATGGCAGGTGCAGCAGCGCTCAGTCCCAGGTCTCCAATAATGAGCCCTATGAAGTGGTGGAAGTCGCAATTTTAGAACAAGAATCCACATGTATGTTGTTTGGATGAGGATCGGCCTACTGGCGTTTACGTCATGGCGGCAAATCTGAAAATAATTTTGCGCATTGATCGACATAGGATCTAAAAATAACTGCGCGTTCTGGCTGCTGGTCCTCCATCCTCTGCCTCCTTCCCATTGTGTAAATGTGAGCAGTGGTTTCTCACACAGACACAATGAACAGCCAAGCTGAGACTGCGGTCCAATCCCGGTCCACGTAACATCGCGCAATTGCAAATAAAACACATTCTGGCCATTGCCTCCACAATGGTCGAGCAGTGAGAGTATTCTGGCTGGGATTGTTGCTGCTGTTGCTATTGCTGTTGCTGTCGTGGATGCCTTTTGGGGGAGGGACAGGGAGCTGACCGCTGGCAGATGATCAGCCGCTCATATTAACCAAGGAGGGGTTTGCAAGCCAGTCTCTGTCTGTAAAAGCGTTTGTCTACCTCGGCTGCCGTCACACTACGTTGTTGGCACCTACGAGTGGTGGATGAACAGCTCCAACCACGGATCTGCACAGACGATTACCAGCCAATTGCTCAATGACCGGAGTTCTTACCGTAACAGTCTAGCGGGTCCAACCAGCCCTGGAGCCCAGCGTCCTGTGCCTCTGTATCAGCCGACAGGCTGTCATCAATGAGCGTCGTAAAATCTGCTATCACTCTTGATGTCATTGGCAATTGGGGCTCTACAGCCAGTGACGATTGTCTTTGCAGCAAAGGAGGTTTGCAAAAAAAAAAGTTTATCAGTAAAAATTGTTGTTTTGAAGCGGGCTTCCTGCAGTGCATATACGATTACACTGCGCATATTTCGTCTAGGAGAGCAGGTGCTCGTGCATATCTGTTGTGACAATGGATTTTTCTGGGACAACAACAAAGTACAAATTATCGAAATGTCTTTGGCAATTGGATTTCAATAGAGCAGCGTATTTAGCACCTCTGATAATCCCTTATAGTTGGAAAACGACCCATTTTGTTGCTGTGCTCAAGATAGTATGCTGTCTATTTGGACCGATCGTCCTGATTCAGCCGTCGGTCTCTGCTCACCTCACATGTCCCCAAAAATACATAGCACAAACGGCCTGCCGCTACTGCAGCTACCCCAACGTACCCGCCAGTGAACATGTAGCAAGATTTAATCACGGCGGCGAAATACACAGTGCTTATTCTACCCGATGCAAACGAACACAGCAGCATATGCATGTATATGTATGAGGTCATTGCTGCATATTGATATCTGGTCGAGCTGAGGATCCCCACCCATGTAATACATCATCCCAAACCAAGAAATAGTATTTGAATGACAGCAATTTGCAAAGATGCACTTACCAGTAAGCGAGATGGTGTCCGTTTATTCGTCGATGGCCACAGCCCATTAACAGAATGTCCTTTCCTTTGGCAGGCGCTTGACACCCTTTTATTGTCGGGATCGACGACCAGTAGCGAAGATACAGGTCTCAATGAGTGCGCGATTTGCACCACTGGAACAGAGGGCGAGTTTTTTTTTTCTGAATCCGCGTCATGAGCGAGAGCAATAGCCTGCAAGCCGTCATTTGTTTCCACAGTGCGCAATACCATTCATGTTCCGAATTGCTTGTTCGCGTATTCGCTTTTAGGCTCGCTAGGCCATTCCTTTGGCCTGCTGAAACCCAGTTTTATTTTCAGTTTGGCGAACCTTCTGCAGAGAAAATTCTTGCTCTTGCCAAAACAAACGAAACCCACCACTGTGAACATGTACCCAGGGATGCATTGCAGGCTCTGTTTGGGCAGATTCGTCGCTTATCGCAGGGGCGTGCCTGGAGCTAAACAGTCCGCCCTGTATGGTTTGGGCAGAGACTTGCACTCCGGCTCGCAATTGGAAAGCATATTTGTTTAGCTCAATTCGGATGAATCAGTTCCGCCGACACCAGCTCAGAGACTATTAGCCAACCCAAATTTCCATGCATGTGAGCATGCTATCCGAGGGCGCATACTATTAATGACCCTGAGCGCGGCGCACAAAGCAGCGCTATATGATATTTGGGTTGTGAACGCCGATCTGGGTTGCACTAGCATATAAACATTGCGTGAATCGTCATCTCCTCGGGCTCCCATATATTGAGCATCGCAATATCCAGGACAACCTCTGTCTGAGGACAGCCCGAGTAATCTCCACCGGGTCAACACTGCGCATATAGGTTTGTTGCTATTATCATTATTTTTTAAAGCATCCATTTTAAACTCCTTTGGCCAAACTCGGAATAATTGGGGATGGGTCGTGCAAACAAGTCGGCATTGGGCAGCAGCAAAAGCAACAGTAGCAGCAGCGGTACCAACAAGAAGAGTAAAAGGTCTGCTGCAAGCGACTCACGCCCAGGTGCTGCAAAGCCAAGATCCGCCGCTGCCACCATTGAATGGCCGGCCGGTGAAGCCAAAAAGGGCTACAGCTGGCCGAGCTTGTATCCGGCCATATATTCTTGATCAGAAATCTCCTCAGCAAGCAAGAATGCGATGCATTCATTCGCCTTGCGGATGATCTTTGCGTGCCGACACCGGGGGTCCCCAAGCGCGGCGAAGCATTCCGCAACAATGCCAGGTGGAGTGGGATTGACACTCAGTTTGCCCAGGCGCTGTGGACTGACTCGGGAATGGGCAGGCTGCTTGGAGGCTGGACCCACCCGGATGGCAGAGAGCCAGTTGGCCTGCTTGAAAACATCCGTCTGTACCGGTATGGCCCAGGGCAGCGGTTTGGCAAACACTATGATGACTATTTTTTTGACTCGAAGGGCCGACGCACAGAGTATACGCTGCTGATATACCTCAATGCTGTTGATGATGAGCGATTCCGGGGCTGAGAAAAGCGGGCGCTCCTCAGGCGGCGAAACCATGTTCTACGCTGGAAGGATGCAACCGGTATCTGTCAAGCCTGAAATGGGGCTGGCTCTTTTACACAAACACGGCGCTGACTGTCTTCAGCACGAGGCTCTCGAGATTCAGAACAGCTACAAGTATGTTCTGAGGTCAGATCTTGTTTTCGACAGAGCTGGGAACGAGTGAAAGCATATGGATTCAATAAAACTTGCTAACAAGGGAAAGTGTAATTCCAATGGCCAAGGAAAAAGCAGCAGGCGGTAGAATGTAGTGACAGGATGGTACATGCTGTCAGAGCGGAGTACCTACTGACATTGGGATGCTATGGACCTGTCTGAGCAGTCAGCCATCCGTGCATTTTCCTGTGCATTGCTGTGTCGAGTGAAGCGATATACACAGAGACGTTGCCGGTTCCTGGTAGAATAGATCAGATCCCGGCAAATGTGCATTTTGATGTCTGAGCCAGGGCGGTGATGACGTCGAGGTCTGTTGATTGTGACCAATGCGTGTGGCGCCATCACCAAACACGCCCCGCTTGTCTCCCCCCTTCCTCTTTCGTGAGCATGCTAGCAATTGCTTTTTTCTCAATTATTCATTCACCTCAATTTCAATAACAAAGCTTGTACAACAATGTCTCGTAACAGACAGCGCACGGTGGGACGGTCGCTTTCGCACGGCCCAGGCAGCCGCACCGGCTCTGAAGCAAGCAACGAGAACGAAGCCTCCGGGCAGCTACTGCCCATCAACCAAAACACACAGATGGTGCCGTACTCAGAATGGCGCGTTATCTTATACAACCGGACGTCTGGCCAGGTGGTGCTCTATAACCGCGAGAGCGAGGAGGTCGAGGTAAAGCCGGTGGTTAACCAAGGCCTGGTGTTCCCGTATGGTGATCCGGCTCAGCAGCCGTTGACGCTTCCTGTTAGCCAGGAAATGGCTATTGCCAGCAGACCTCGAAATAGAACGCTTGACCCGCATGCCTCACCGCATGTTTGCCCGATGTGTTTCCGGCCGATAGCGCAAGGAAGCAGCCGTCTACTTGGGCCACATATCGATGAGCACATTGAGGATGCAGGAGGGGCATCAAATGCCACTGTCGATCGTGACTACTTCCGGCTCTTGGATCGGTCTCTCAGGCTGCAGAAGTCTCGGTACGTGCTGGCAGACCGGAGCGACACTCGTTCGAGCACGCCACGACCACCAGACAGCGTTGACGACAATATCGACCCTGGCCGTATGGATGTGAGCGACGTCGGCTCTCCTCTGGCTGCCATGGATGGCAAGGCTAGTGATGCAACGCCAATAGTGCCTTCATCGGCCACAATGGATGGCGACGGTGATGATGGTGATGATGGGCCTAGTGTCTCGGCCAACTCGTTCAACCAGGGATATTATGATCGATTCTTTTCGGAGCAGAAAAAGCTAGGCAAAGGGCTGCGTGGCTCAGTATTTTCGTGCCAGCATATCCTCGACAACGTGTACCTTGGACACTATGCTGTCAAAAAGGTACCTGTGGGCAACAACCACAAGTGGCTGCAGCGCATGCTGCGAGAAGTGAAACTCCTCGAGAGTCTGCGACATCCGAATGTGGTCGAGTACAAGCACTCGTGGCTCGAGATGCACCAGCTGACCAGCTTCGGCCCCAAGGTGCCATGTCTGTTCATCCTGATGGAGTACGCGAATGGCGGCAATCTGCAAGAGTACATGGAGCCGAAGCAGCCAGGACATGATACAGGAGACCCATCGGCGTCACTGAGAAAGCAGCTTCTCGACATGCGTCGCAAGCGGCGTCTTAGCCGTGTCAAGACCATGCCAGAGCAGCCGACTGAGGATTCGCTGAATGCCGATGGTGGACCGCACATGCTATCGATCGAGCAGATCTGGTCGTTCTTTGCCGACATTTGCAATGGACTTGCGCACCTGCATCAGCTGCAAATCATCCACCGCGACCTGAAGCACATGAATCTTTTGCTTCACTGGAGCGACCCGGCAAACAAGGGTGCTACCGGCGAGATGCCCCGTATTATGCTGACTGATTTCGGCGAGTGCGAGGTCCTGTCGCACATAGAGAAACGCAATCGCACCGGTGCTACAGGCACGCTCGAATTTATGGCGCCAGAGCTGCTCGAAGTTGACGCGACTGGACGGTACCTGGACAGCTACTCGACCAAATCGGATATGTGGTCGTTGGGTATGGTGCTTTATTATCTGTGCTACACGCAGCTGCCGTTCTCGAACATTGAGGATTTGGATATTCTGCGCCGAGATGTGCTGGCTTTGCGACATGTAGATTTTTCGCAGATCCGTCGCCAGCACAATGTGCCTGAGATTCCCTCAGAACTACGTGTACTGATGCAGTCCCTGCTCAACCACGACGAGAACAAGCGGCCGGATGTCACCGACATCCAGCAGAAAGTTAACGAGCGCAGAAACTTTTGGTGCAGCCGCAAGCAGGATGAGCCCAGATTCGAAATCCACGAGTCCGAACCAGCAAGCAGCCGGGGTGACACACCAGGGTTTGCTACTCCCCGGCGCTACAGCGAGGCAGATACGCGCCGAGGGGCAGAATACGTTGACGCACCATACGCGCAGTTCGAGCCATCGTCGTCAGTAACAGCACCCAGACGCCAACCTGCCGTCAACAGATCGCCCAAGCCATCAAACACTGGCTTGGAGTTAGTCAAGGCGTCAAATGGCGGGTACCTTGTCGTTCCGTCAGGTGTATCCACCCCACGAGAAGGTGTGCGGAGACGGCATAGTGTCGGTGTTCAGGAGCATTCGCGAGAGCTCACTCGGGCATTGTCGGGTCTGCAGATTCAGACAAGGCAGGAAGCATCAGCAGAGGCAAAAGATACTGCAGCCTGTACTGCTCCGGCACCTGGAAGCAAGCGGCCATTGGAAAAGCACAGCAGCGATGCTGAGGGTGGTGCTCCCACTAAGCGGCGCCGTGCCGAGCAAAGCTGGTCGGATGTGGTGTTTGGTGTCAAGACCGCTGTCATGTTGCTCAAGGTGTACGTCTTGCATGTGATGGCTTCTGCTGACAATGCTGCTGCGCGAACCGACGTGCCGTACATCGTGGCCCTCACCCTGGTAATTTCGGCATTCGACATTCGCTCCGAGTCGCTGCAGCTGTCGCTTGTTCTGCTGGCCGCCAACATCGGGCTGGCATACTTTTGGATGCAGCTGCATTTCTGAGAGTGAGAGTGCAAGGTACTTCATATGTTGCCCTTCATAGAGAGGAAATTAGAAAAGTAGAACATAGTTGGAAAAGATCCGTCGCCTCTAGTGCTGGATGCCGCCCTCCTCGAGGCTCTTGGGACCACTACTGCTGGAGACGCGCGGGTCAGTGCTGCTGTCCTCATCGCGGATGTCCTTGGTCACAGGTGCTTCGCCGTGGTGCGCCATGCCTTGGGTCCCGGTGAGATGGAAGTACAGCTTCATCAGCGCCAGGATAATGTCCAGCAGGATCACAATCAGATATGTGATAGACGCAACATAGTCGAACTCATGGTCGAATGCCAGGCTGAGAGTGCTGAACATGCCACCGCTGATATCAAGCATCAGGAAGAAGTTGCTCATCTCGACCGACTTCTCCTGGATGCACACGTAGAACTCGGGAAAGAACCCAACGGCGATGAAGACAGCCGGCAGGACACCAAGGAAGGTGACCACGCGGTCCTCGTGCTTGGCAATTGCGTGTTCCTCGCCCTTCCAGATTCCGACATGCAGGCCCGCATATAGAGCGCACAGAACAGCACTGGCAGGCAGAATCTTGGTCATGCTCCACTTGTACCGGTACCAGTAAACCTGGAGGATGTTGAGCAGCGTGAAGAGCGCAAACAGCTGCGGCTGGATGATAAGTCCAAAGTAGAGCTTGTCGGCGACTGCGTATGCGCCGTACAGCATGTTTCCGATATACCAGAGGTAGAGCATCACAATGGAGACGCCCTCGGTGGACTTACGCTTGTAGTTTTGCCAGGCTAAACATTACAAAGATGTGTATAGTTACGTACCCGCAGTGGCCACGATACAGGCGTCAGTAGAATTGCGCGCAGTGAACGGGAAGGCTACAGAGGAAGTAGGAAATGAGCTCTTCACTTATAACAAACAGGCTCCGGTCTGCAGGGGTTTCCGAATGGCAAGCACCAGCAGCTGGACCAGAGGTGCAGATTGCATGAGATTCGATACGCTGCCTTGTGGTGCAAGCTGGAAGCTCCAGAATACCAAACCAAGCCATGCACAGGTCTCGTTAGCAGCCTTGTTGTATCCCATCGTTGAGTGAGCGCGCTTTTTCTTTCAAAGATAGAAAAGTACGAAAATGTGTAAAGCGAAACCTCAGGATAAGCAGACTGAAAAGCAGCTGGAGCAGTTGCAATTTATGCGCTTTCTTTCTTCACTAGAAGGTCACCCACCGATAAACCCCAACCGTGGACTCCGAAACTGCCATCTCAGTGGTTTGACTACTAAGTGGTTTGTGATAGGATGCAGCAGGGGCGATCCGCGCAGCACATCCTTTGATGACTGGCATGAAGACCGAGGACGGGGGAGCTGAGTCACGGACATGGACACTCTTGGGTTGCTGCCCAGACATTCGGCGTTCGAAAACTCTTGCTACGTTAGTGGCTTACATGCCACAGCGCATCCAGGCAAGCTGGGGGTGGACAATCGGTTTTGATACAGGTTTTGATACAATATGTTATTCACAGTGAAAAATTGTTTTGAGGAAAGGTGGCGGAGCAGAGCGGCTCAGTCCATATGGCGGTTGGTCACCTTGCTGTTGAACATCTTGTCAAACTCAATTGAGGCCGCGAGCCGGCGCTCGATCTCCATGTTGTTGACTGAGGCCGCGCCCAGATCGGTGTCGATGTCGAACTCACCGTCGATCACTGAGGCCAGAGCCTCGTTATACTTCTCCGGGTGCAGATTGTCGAGCACCTCGTGCGGGGCAGGCATCTTGTTGTAGTCGTTTGTGCGATGGCTAACGGGTGGGACGTAGGCACGAGCAAACACCAGGCTACCGCCACGGGCAGCAGCGGGGCTGATGAGGTACTGCAGGCGCAGGCGGGTTTGAGGATACAGATAATGTCTGAACATTGTGGATTGCTGGAAGGTGGAGGTGTTTATTCTGTTAGGAGCAGGTTGTGAGAAAAACGAGCGAAGAATATGCTCTGCCCCAACGACAACATCCGTGCCGCCTTTTAAGTCTGTTCAGGGAACGTGGCCCTAACCTGACCGCTGGCGGCAGCTGACCCGGGCATTGTCTAATATTTACGCCAGAGTAGCAAGCTGTGAAACTTTTGCAGCGAATGGGCACGAGCACACATGTGCAATCGGATGTTTCTAGCACGAAAGCTAGTGTGCCAATAAACAATGTTGCATCTGTCATGCAGCAACAAACGAGTATCGAATGGGGGTGCGGTATATGCCAGATGGTCGCTGGACGACTACTGTTTGGTCATGTACTCTGTTTGATATAGCAGTGTATTAATTGCACAATGACCAATATTAGGTAATACCAATATGGTGACGCTATGTTTTCCAGGTGTTTACAAATGCACGATTGTCATTACTGTCCGATCCTTACACTCAATGTGAAAACTGCAGCATACCACTCGTCATTAGTGCAAGATTTTTGAGCGGATGGCAGACATTTAGCTGCAGATACTGGATTGTCTGTAATGTTCATCTCCAACATGCATATGCACAATATTGCACATCTATTGCTGGCATGTCCGAATTTGCGGATCTCTTTAGGACGTTGAATTCGTTTTGACAATTGAAAATGGACTAAAATATATGTCATGCTAGTCAAGAGTTCAACGAATAGTGAGGTTTTTGCTACTTTATATCACTTTCCATGCCAAGAGAAAGCATTGGCATGCCATCGGTCAGAGCGCAATGGCGAGTGCATGGGGCTGCTATCTCAATCGAGTTGGCTCCTGAAACGGTAGTGATACACTCATGAATTTATAGCCTAAGCGCTTGACACTAAAAAAATTAATGCATTGCCAGGGTCCCTGAGGCTGTCTTGGAGCTCAGTTCACCTGTCGTTTTTACCAACGAAACAGGCAGTTGTGTTGATCGGCCGATCTAATACTGCACCCGCAGCTGATCACAGCACTGCAGCTTTGGCGCCCGCTCGTTGGTCCACGTTCTGCGGATTGACAGCCAACGAACGAAGAGTTGGAAATGGACTGTGGAGAGAGGCAACGTATAAATGAAATGCTGTTTGCAAGTTGGGGTCTCGCCAAGCTCTCCTCTGTCTTTCTTCAACAGCGCTCTGCCTCTACAAACTTTGTGCCCTTTTCTTTGGCCAGCCTCAGTTGATAGTTCTCCCACTCTATTTGTATATTACCTCCTTTCCACTCGTATTCTCTACTATCCTTTATTTTCCAGAATGAAGTGCGGCTTACTTGCAGGCACAGCGACGTTGCTGCTGCTCACACTCACAGGTTCGGCATCGGGCGAGCTGACAACAACGCAGGAGTATCTGGACGAGGCCAACAACCTGCTATTGCATGGCAAGTACCGCGAGGCTATCAGCCATTACGACGCAGCCATTGCCAAGGACCCGCAGAACTACCTGACGTACTTTAAGCGCGCAACCACGTATCTGACGATTAACAAGCATTCGTCGGCGCTCAAGGACTTTTCGCGTGCCATTGAGATCAAGCCCGACTTTGACCAGGCGTATCTGCAGCGGGCCAAGGTGTATCTGCGCGAGGGTGACTTGGACGGCGCCGACAGCGACATTGCCAAAGTGACAACAGGCAACGCCAAGATTTTCGAAAAGTCAAAGGAATTGGTAAGTGGAGGAGCAGTTTTGTGGGCGTGGCGGGGTGGCTCACACTCCAGGGTCTCTGTCTCACTATTTATCAGTGTCTCCACACTGGCACGAAGCAAACTAAAATGTGGGTGTTTTCCTCGAGGAAATTGTAGAAAGACAAGATTGCGCTGGCTCGCGACATGGCGAGTGTATCTTCAAAAGCGCTTGCGGAGAAGAAGTACAGCGAGTGCATCGACTCGGCGTCCAAGGTCATCCGTGTCTCGCCGTTGCACACATCGATCCTCAAGACAAGGGCTGCTTGCCGCATGGCCAGCGGAGATCTGGAGGGTGCCAGCGCCGATCTTGGCCGGCTGGTGCGCATCCATCCCGGGGATCTGAAGACGCAGGCAAAGTTGGCCGATCTTCACTACCTTGCGCTGAACGAATCTGAGCGTGGGATGGAGCACGTGCGTGGGTGCCTAAAGTCGGATCCGGACAATAAGATGTGCCAGACGGTGTTCAAGCGGCTGCGTGCGCTCGGACGCAAGATCGAGAAGCTGGAGAGCGACAAGGCAAAGGGCAAGTGGAATGCGTGCAATCGAGGAGTGGCGCCAGCCAACGGCAAGCCTGGACTGCTGGACGATGTGGACCAGATGTACGCACAGTTCGTCATCGATGCTGAAATCCCGGCCACTGTTCCGGCCAAGCTTGCCACGTACCTGGCTGGCATTGCATGCGAGGGATACACGCACACAAAGAAGTGGGACCATGCGATGAAGCACTGCGACCGTGTTCTGGAGGCCGAGCCTGGAAATGCTGATGCGTTGGGCAACAAGTTTGAGGCGCTGCTGGAGACTGACGAGGTCGACCAGGCGCAGGTTGTGTTTGCGTCGCTTGAGCAGGCCAACGGGGGCGGTCCCGATCACCAGCGGCGCATGCACGAGCGGCGCATGCGGCTGGAGCAGAAGAAGCGCATGGCTGCGCGCAAGGACTACTACAAGATCTTGGATGTGCCGCGCGATGCCTCGCAACGGGACATTAAGAAGGCGTTCCGCAAGCTGGCGCACCAGTGGCACCCGGACCGTTACCGCGGCGACCTGCCCAAGGACAAGGTTGAGGAGAAGATGGCTGAAATCAACATGGCGTACGAGGTGCTGTCAGATGAAGAGACGCGGACCCGCTACGACCAGGGTGAGGATCCCAACGACCCGACCGGTGGCCACGGTGGTCCAGGCGGCTTTGGCAGCGCCAATCCGTTCATGTTCCAGCACGGCGGTCCGGGTGGTGGTAAGCCCATGTTCTTCCAGCAAGGCGGCAGCGGCCAGCATTTTGCGTTCAACTTTGGCGGCCCTGGCGGCGGCTTCCCCTTCTAGACTCTTTGGACCTGTTTTTGTACTTCGAATGAAACTCCAGTCTTGGACTGCAGCAGGGGCCGTTGCTCGTGGCACCATATCGACGCCAGCCATTGTTTGGATGTATTGCATTTGCTATGCAGTAGGCACAGCAGCAACAATGTTTGGAGGTCGCACAGTCCTCCCGTCTGCCACATCTGCAAGCACAAAGCAGTTCCACGCCTCGCGGCCATTGTCATCTTCGGGCGGTCTGGACAGCATCGGCACAGATCCACGGATTTGTCCAGTGCTGGCCAGCCTCGGGCCAAGCTGCTGCATGGCAGGTGCCAGCCGGTTTCTGTTTACTGGAAAGACCCAGGTGGTTGTGTCTCTGGCATCCGGTTTCCAAGATGCCCGCAAAACGTGCATGCAAGAACAACTCCCCCGAAGCAAGAGGCAATGCAAACGAGAACAATGGCGAATTCTGTCTCAAAGAGCATTAAACTTTTCGGCGATTGTTCACGGCGATGAATGAGTGTTTTTGCTGGGTTGGGCCTGTCTTGCCAGTGTCTGGACTGCCGGGCTCTCTTTTTCGTCCTTGTCTCTACTTCTAATACTCTGCTTTTTGTGTCTTTTTCTACCTTTGATCGTTCGGTACTATCACTATAGTAGCCCACACCCTATCTGGCACCAGCCTACTCTAAAGCACTCGTAAGTACACTGGCACCCTGATGGCATAATGATCGTGGGATGGCATATGGCGAATGCGCCTGGTCTCCCGCTCAACGTCCAAACACAGGGCACGCCCTGGTTAATGCGCATACATGGTGTACCATGCCTGGACAAGAGGGCAGCTGGTGTGAGCTGCCACTACGATCCCTCTCCCTGCCAGGCTCTCTTTGTCGCCCCTTTTTGCAGCATGTGTCCAGGGCCCAGCCCTTCCCATGTGGTGGTCATCGGGACTCGCGTGTCATTCTGCTGGTCTCTGGAGTTGCCAGAATCCTTGCACTACTATCCCACCCATCCCTCTTGCCCTCGATCGGCGCTCCGTGCCCTTGCGTGTCACCACTGCATTAGTCTGGCACTAGAGGTAAACATGAGGCACGATCGTCAAACGAGAACGAAGCGCAATAAGAAGCGGATGCTTTTTTTTTTGCATGATTTGTTGCTGTAGTTGAGATGCGCCCTGCGGCTGCAAATCAGCTCGACCTTTGGGATCTACCCCATCCCAACCGGCCTTGCAAGCCGGCGCTTCATGTGGTAGTGCACTAATTTCCTGCCATTGAGCCCTTTTGTGGAACGCGAGCGCGAAAGATGCGCGTGGGAGGGGTGTCGTGTACCGGCGGTTTGTTTGCGTATGTTTTTTTTTTTTTTTTAGCTAATGGCCTTGTAGAGCTTGCGAGCAGAAACTGGTGCCTCCGAGATATCTGGCTCGCATCTCCCCCGCCTTCAATATATGGTGGGAGCGATATCTGGGGAAGATGTTAGGCCACTCGGCCATCCTTCGTAATGACACGCGCGGGTGGCTCAGCGCTTTTTTTGTAACACAGCTCGTCACAATTTTTTGTCTGTAGAGCCTCAAATTTTTACTACTATTGCGCCTTGGGGCTCTTCTTTTCCTCTCTTGTTGCATTTCTCCTTCACACCACCCAATCTTTTCATAGCACTTTCTCATTCGCATATTTTCATCGAAACTGACCAAAACAAAGCCCTGACTCTAGTCTGCTAGGTAAACCCGCAACGGCTATATTTTCATCTCTGGAAAAAGCATGGCCAGGAAACTTGCGGCCCTTGCAAACAGGGCCAACGCTGTGATGGCCAGCGATATGAGCAGCTGCGGAGGTGGTGGAGCCGAGAGCCTCTCGAGCGGGTTCAACAGCGGCGACATCGTGCTTGGCCACGGCGCTGCGCTGTCTCACAAGCGGTCACTGGATAATGCAGAGAACATCCCGCCGTCGTTTGACCTTGACGCTGCCGCCGCCGCAGCCGTCCACGGTGGCGCAGGCTCGAGAAAACAAAAGCCGACACTTTTGGGCATGGCCGCGCAGCAAATGTCCCAGAACAAGTATCGGCGGACCACGGCACTCGCCGGCAAATCTCCCAGAGGTTCCAAGCGGATGCCTGCCAACCCTCGCCGAGTTGCTCAAAAAGTCGATATCTCTTTTCTGCGCAGCGCACAGCAGCCAAAATATGCACTGCCTCCGCCGCTCGGCAGCTTCAGCAGCGACAACTATCCACAGGCTGGTGGCACGCTGCGCTCACGGATAGTCCATGTTGTCGCCGACAACAACAACGGCAGTAACATTGTGATAAGGGCAGGGAGCCATACCAGCAACAACGTGCGGCTTCGGCGCCTGCCCAAGCGTAACCTGAAGCCGCTTGATTTCTCTGGACTGCACCGTGCAAGCAATGCAACCTCATCTCAGCCGTCTACTGCCGAGACCGCCTCCTCTACTGCCGCGGGTCAGGTGGGCAACGACGGTCATATGTCGCTGCCGGTCTCGCCTGTGGAGTCGTCGCCAATTGCGATCTCGCCCCTGGATCGCGCTGGCTTCCGGAGCTCGTCGCCTGCCTACGAGTTGTTCAAAGGTGTTGCGTGTAGCACCGGTGAGTCTATGCACCCAACCCCTCCGAGCACTGGGCCACGGGTCCCTGGCACAGCCTTCTCTGGCATCCTGGCGTCCGCCTACCAGCGTGCGTCGTCCAAGCGCTCAGCAAAGCGTGCTCTCAACTTTGACTCGTCGGTCGCGGCAGAGATTGGAGGCCTGCTCGACTATGACCCCGTACTGGGACCGCGCTGCCCGGTCATCGGTGACCCTCGCGGGATTTTTAGCCTACAAAGAAACGGGTTGGACCAGCTCCATCGCGAGCAGGTCGAGCGCACTGAGTCCCGGTTCTCGGATATGGCTCGCACGGTCCGTAAGGCGCAGGCGGCGTTTGAAGCGGCGGTGTCTGAGCAAAAGACCACGAGCGGGCGCGGACGCCCTGCATCCAAGCGCACGGCGGCAAAGTCGTCGTCTTCCCATGACAACAGCGGTGCAGCGGCAGCCAAGGCGCCCCGGCCTATCTCCGAGTGCAAGTACTGTGGCAAGCAGTACAAGTATCACTCGAAGCTTGCCTCTCACGAGCAGCACTGCTCGTCGCGGCTCGAGGCGCTGCTTTATTCGGCCGACGAGAATGAGCAGCACATCATCCACTGTGTGTGTGGACCGCGCCATGACCGGCCTGTGGGCGCCCGCGATGACCTGCCCATGGTGCAGTGCGACCACTGCAGTCTCTGGCTGCACATTGAGTGTGTGGGCATTGACGAGGAGAATCTTCCCGACGAGTTCTTCTGCCCGCGGTGCGAGGACGGCATGGACCACAGAGCAGCGATGCTTGGCAGGGAGACGACGCCAGAGCACCAGGTTGGGCTGGGCAGCGAGGGCAACATCATGTCGCCGCAGTCGCACAGACTTGCGACTCTTCTGGCCGGCGTGCCCGATGATGGGTCTGAGACGGAGGATGAGCCAATTGTGCAACGCATGCGCGGCAAGCGTGCAGCGGGGCGCAACAGCAAGGTCCCCACGGGGCGTGATACCAGCAGCGAGGTCACCATGTCAATTTCGGATGTCTCAGAGGCTACCCGGTTCCACCGCCAGGGCAGCGTAGGCAAGCGCAGGGACTTGGCCAGCGTTGCACCGCGTCTGGCGCAGAGCGAGA
The DNA here is from genome assembly GCF_002104995.1 of Linderina pennispora. Classification (NCBI taxonomy): domain Eukaryota; kingdom Fungi; phylum Kickxellomycota; class Kickxellomycetes; order Kickxellales; family Kickxellaceae; genus Linderina; species Linderina pennispora. The sequence continues at coordinate 24,965 of NW_024468315.1, read as the reverse complement.
CCAACATTTCGCCCATGGTGACTCCTGCTCGCCGTAATGTGCGCGGGCGTCCCCGCGGGTCCAAGGCCAAGGGTGCCGGCGGCAACGACAATGAGCAGGTTGTGCACACCGACGTCCTTTCGTCAGACTTCCTGGGGCTGCCTCTGCCCGAGTCGATCTACAGCCTGAAGCCGCCTCAGGGCACGGCCGGTGTGGGAGCGCCGCTGTCAATTGCCCCTGAGCTATGCTCGCGGCAGCAGCAGCAGCAGCAGCAGATGGATGACATCTCGCGGTTCCTGTCTGACCCGCCCCCGCAGTGGTCGCTGGCGCAGCTTTCCAACATGCTGAGCGGAGCGGATGCAGACACCGCAGCGGCAGCCGACATGATTGGCAGCAGCGCGGCGGCCGATTTTGTCGGGCAGGCGCTGGTGGACATGGGACTTGGAACGCTGGATGAGGTGTCAGCGGCGCTTGTGTCGGGGGTGGCCAGCAGCTCGCTTGCTGCCGGCGTGTCAGCGGCAGCCGGTGGCAATGCGTCGCACCAGGCAGGGGCTATGAGCCTCACTGCTACCCCACTGAGCGAACTTGTGGACCTGCCGATGGACAATGACTTTTCGGCGCTGCTGGAGTCGATTGCCAGTGCCAATCCGGGCGGCGACGGCGATCCGTACTCGTCGCTTGACGGCGATGCCGGATTCGGCGGGCTGTTTGGCGATGACGTTCTCCTGGGCCTCAGCAATGCTCCCGCAACTGGTACTGCGGCGCCGGTGCCTCTTGCAACAAGCAACGCCCGCGGCGGCCGCACTTTGATTGGCACCAGCAGGGCGGCTAGCGGCACCCGCGAAATCGACCACGGCTCATCGTCGACCATTACAATTATGCATGACGACAGCAGCGTGCTGGGCAGCGCCGACGCGCCAAAGGAAGCAGCTGGGGTTGCGCCGCAGGGCCGTCCTCCGGTTGCGCGCCCGCCGCCGGGTCTGGCGGGGGCAACGGGCAGCCGGAAGAGCACGTATGGCAGCACCAAGGCGGGCAACGCTGCCAGCAGCCGGCTGAGCGGTGACACTGCCGTGGGCAAGCCAGCAGCCGCTGCTGGCAACAGCAGGCCTCAGCTGGACAAGCTTCTTTCAGGCTCGCAGGACAGTCTGGCGATGGCACTGAGTCTGCCGTCGAACCCGCCCTCGGGCACCGGGCTGACGGATCTTGATGTGAGCCAGCTGCTTGCGGACCCAACTGTGACAGGCGCGCTGCAGCAGAACCAGCCGCTGCTTGACTGGCAGGTCGGCGTGGATGCGCTGGAGAAGGAGCTGGAGGGCCTGATCGACTTTGACATCTGAACTATTTTTCTGCTTTATTTTGTAGCCACCCCTCTTTTTTTCTGTATGTGTCGTAAATGCTTTTAAATGCAGCCCCAAGGGCTAAATCCCCTCCAAGGTAACAGACGTGCCGTGTGGGCGGTACCAGGCGCTTTGGTGCAGCGGACTGGGCGTGGCGGGTGTGATTCTGGGTTCAGCGACTGGGGACCAAGTGTGAAAATTTTTTTCACAGGGTGGGATTTGGTGAGCGAAAATCTCCGTCCAGCCGACTGTCGCTCGTGCATGGACAGCCGGTGCAGGCGGTGGGTATAAATAGAGGGCGAGCACATCGGCCTGGGCGCAATCGCCCTTTTGCTCTGCAGAATAGTACTTTTTTCCAACCATTTTTCACTATACAATGTCGTTTACGATTGAGCAGGTCAAGGCGCTTGTTGCCGAGTACCCGGATTTCCCAGAGAAGGGCATTCTGTTCCGGGACATCTTCCCCATTTTCCACCATCCGGCAGCGGTGGAGTGCCTGGTGGAGCACTTTGTGGAGCGGATCCGGTCGCTGGACAAGCGCGCGGACGTGATTGTCGGATTGGATGCGCGCGGGTTCCTGTTCGGCCCGCTGATTGCGCTGAAGCTGGATGTGCCGTTTGTGCCTGTGCGCAAGCAGGGCAAGCTGCCGGGCAACGTGGTCAGCGCGACGTACGTGAAGGAGTACGGGCCGGATGTGTTCGACATGCAGGCCGACTCGATCAAGAAGGGCCAGAACGTGGTTATTGTCGATGACCTGCTGGCGACCGGCGGCAGCTGCAAGGGCGCCGAGGACCTGGTTGCGAAGCTGCAGGGCAACGTCATTCTGAATGCCTTTGTGATCAAGCTTGTTGGTCTGGAGGGCGACAAGAAGCTGCGGGCGCCGACCTATGCTCTTATCGAGTGCTAGAGCAATACAAAGAGTTTTCTTTATTTCGTTTTCATGAACCATAGTGTGTCTGGATGCACATACACAGCCTAGTTTTTTTTTTTTGAGGATCTTGGCGGAAGGGAGAGAGGACGAGGGAAAGGAACAGGTTCAGCAGCGATAAACACATTTTCGTATACACATGGCGGCATCTCAATCCAGCAGCACGCTCGTGCGGCCCGACTACATGTACAAGTTCCGCGCAGCGACAGCCAAGCCGGTGATTGCAGAGGTTCTGCGGGCAGAGCTGGGCGACAAAAAGTACGAGGCCGAGGACATGGCGGAGCTGACAAAGACGGTGGGCGAGCAGATCAACACGCGGCTGAGCAAGGAGTCTGGGATGGAGCGGTACAAATTCGTCAGCAATGTCAGCATCTTCCAGAACACCGGGCAGGGCGCGCGCATGGGGTCGAGCGCGCTGTGGGATAAGGAGTCGGACTGCGTTGTGCAGGAGACCTTTGTCAGCGAGTCGCTGAGGTGCGTGGCAGTGGTGTTTGCGGTGTTTGTGTATTGACAGGCGGGGGATGTATGCTGAGCTAAAGCTGCAGGCCACAGCATAGTTCAAAGGGCTGTCCAGAGTTTTTTTAAAGGGAAAATTTTTTATTTCACTGCTGCTGCATTTCACACTCTTTTTTGGCTGGCTTAGCGTTCATTTAATTCGGCGTGCGCTGCGGTTTCTTGGACCTTGTTCTAGACGCTGCACGTTAGTAGTTTGACCAAAAAGAAGGGCTTGTTAACCACGGCAAACCAAGGGGAGGGAATAAAAACGCGGGCCTACAAATGCAGAGTCAGGAAGCGACGGATTGGCAGTTCACGCGCGAGGACCTGGGACGCACCCCGTCGGTGGGCAGCGGGTGGACGGTGGAGCGGGAGGAGCTGGACCGCGCAAAGGCCTGCACGCTGATATACTCGGCAGCGCGCAAGCTGAAGCTCCCGCAGGTAACCTCAGCGACGGCGTGCGTGTTCCTGCACCGGTTCTTCATGCGGCACTCGCTGCGCGACTACCACCACTACAACATCGCAGCGACATGCCTGTTCTTTGCGTGCAAGTCTGAGGAGACGCTGCGCAAGCTGGACGACTTCATTCCAATCATCGTCCACTACGCATCCAAGGGCCTGCGCACGGCGGCGCCGGGCACGGCCGAATTCGACAAATGGCGGGCGGTCATTCTGCGCACCGAAATCAGCCTGCTGCAGGCCCTGTGCTTTGACATGGTGGTGGGGCATCCGCACGTGCAGCTTGCGGCGCTGGCCGAGGAGCTGAGGCTCGGGAGGCGCGTGAGCCAGATGGCGTGGAGCTTCATCGGCGACTGCCTCCGGCTGCCCGTGTGTGTGGTGCATGGGCCGCGCGCCATTGCCTGTGCCGCCGTATCGCTGGCCAACCGGGTCAATGCCGTGGCTGATGACGCATGGCTGGACCGCGTGGACGTGAGCCGCGCCGAGGTCGCCGAGATTGTGCAGTGGGTGCTGGAGTTTTATTCCCGCGAGGCCCAGTCGCGCCTAGCTGGCGCCAGTGCTGAGCATGCAGTCGAGGTGTCGCCGACGCCTGCGTCTTCGCCGGGCTCCAGCATGTCGCCGATGAACTGACAACAAAACCACCACCCTTGTATTTTAGACATAAAAGACCTTTTTTTGGACAAACGCCCCTATGTGCGGCGCATGTTGCTCATCAGCTTGCGCAGGTTGTTGTTGATTTTGGTGCGTGTGGCTGTTGCGTTGGCGGCCAGCGACGCGAGCACCGGAGAGTTGGATGTGTCGTCGTCGGGCTCGCTTGGGCTGCTGCTTGCCGACATACCGGCCGGCATACCGGTGATTCCCAGCGGATCGGGGCTCTGCCTGACTGCTGGTTCCTTCGGGGCTGGCTCCTTCAGGGCTGGCTCCTTCAGGGCTGGCTCCTTCAGGGCTGGCTCCTTCAGGGCTGGCTCCTTCGGGGCTGGCTCCTTCAGGGCTGGCTCCTTCGGGGCTGGCTCGTTGGGCTTTGGCTTCTCCTTGTCCGTCATCAGGCGCCTGCTCAGCGTCCGGAAGTACGTCGGCTGGTCAGCCGGGCGGATGCCTTTCAACCCCAGGATCTGCTGGAACACATCTCTGGGCGCACTGGCATACAGCAGCAGGAACCTGTCGACCAGCGCATCGGGCGGATCGGGCGGCGCCAAAATGGCCTTCAGCAGCGCCTCAATACGGCCCATGCCTGTGGCCACGATCTTGGCATACGCCGGCGGCGGGCTTTTCCCAGGCATAGCGGCCAGCGCAGCCTTCAGAGCCTGGGCATCCAACAGGAGCTGCTCGGCGCCCTCCTCCGACACCACCCGGGCGCTATGGATTGCCGCCAGGTACCGCTGCGTAATGCGCGCGGCCAGCTTGTCGCAGAACGTCCGAAAGTACCGCATGCTGCTGAGCGCCCGCTGCGATGCCTGCGCGGCTGCCTCCAGGGCTGATGCCACCAGAAGCACGTGCGACGACTGGTCGCCCACTGCCCGCACGCTGCCCCACGACACCTGCGACAGCTGCGCCAGCCCTGGCTCGCACATGGCCTCGGCGCCATTCACCAGCGCCCGCACCCCTGCATTGGCAGCACCTAGCAATGCCTCGCGGCTCTTGCTGAACGACACCTGCGGTCGCAGGGGCTCGGAAATCCGCTCTACCAGCTTCTGCTCCAGCTGCGCAGCCGCCGACGCGCAGTAATCAGCCGTGTTGATGATCAGACAGGCGTGGCCCAGGTCTGCCAGTGCCGAGTCCGCCGAAATCCGCGGCAGCCGCTGCTCCAGAACGTCGCGCGCATACTCCCCCAGGTACTTGTCGAACACGCGCGCCAGATCCAGCATCGCCGCTCCGGTCGTCAGCGCCGCGCACTGCCGCAGCGACTCGCGGTACTGGTACAGAATGTCTGTGCTCGACGCCAGCACACTCAGCGCTGCGTCGTCATCGGCCGCCAGCGGCTCGCCCTGCACGCGTCGCACCAGTGCTGCGTATTTGGCCGACTCGCTCTCAATGTACACAGACATGTACGGCTCGAAGGCACACGAGATTGCCCCCACAAACGTCTCCGAGGGCTCGTTGAACCGCTTATCGCACTGCGCCTCAAACGCCAGCGTGTCGCCCAGCGCTTGCAGCAGATGCCCTACCTCCAGCGGTGCATGCGTGGCCATGATCTCCGCCAGCTGGTCGCGCGTGGCTGTGGCAAAGGCTCGCGTCACGTGCTCGTCCACCCGCCACGCCGCCGGAAACACCCCGGCGTGTGCGTCGCCGTAGTTGCGCAGAATCCGCCGCAGCCACGCATACCGCCTGGCCACATGCTCCAGCTGCGCCACGTCATCCTGAACCATGAACAGCGCCGCATACGCCCGCATCTGCACTGCGCTGTAGAACTCACAGATCCGCCTGCCCGCGCCCAGCGCATCCGCGCACACGCACGCATCGTGCATCTCCTGCGCATCGCCCACCAGCACGCCCTGCATGTCAAACCCCTTCTCCACCACCCCGCACACTTCTGCCTCCAGCTGCATCTGCAGAGCCATCGCCGCATCGCCCAGCTGCGCAACTCTCACCACACGCTCATATCCAGCCAGCGCCTCGCGCAGCCCGTTGACCGCCAGGACCGCCTGCGCCGCCTCCTTGTACCTCTGCTGCTTGGCCAGCACTCGCAGATGCTCCACCGAGGCCACCAGCATCTGCAGCCGCTTCATTGTGGTCATGGCCGCCGTCAGGTTGCGCTTGGCAAAGTCCAGCGCGCGGATATCCTGCGTGATGTCCTGGACCGTGCGCTCGGACTCGCGCGCCTTGGCCTTCATGGCTGAGATCCGCTCGTACAGCAATGCAATGCCCGCTGTGGTCGCTGCTACGTCGGGCGGCCGGCCCTGTGCCGACTGCTGCCGGAGGAGGTGCCGGATGTCTTGCGTGGTGGTTGCGTGCCGGTGTCGCACATTGGCGATTGCGATGTCTACGCCTTCCAGCGACGCCTCCGAGCCGAACAGCCGGTCGACGTACGCTGCCGGCGCAAAATCCACGCTGTCGAGATGTCCCGCCCCTGATCTGCCACTGCCCTTTGTCTTTGAGTCTGTGCGAGTCATCCAAAAAAGTGATTTTTTATTTTTGCCTTTTCTATCCTCCCCATGCCATCCTCGCTCCTTGACTTCCAAACCCAGCGCCAGCCAACTATGGCTCCCCCATCCCTCCCCAGTGTCCTACGTTGCAGACTACTGCCTAGTACTATTCTGCCCGCTCTCGAAAATACCCGCTGTCTTGTACTACGCATAGATTCTGCTCCATCTGCCTGTCTACAGTCGCCTCTAAGCTCCACCTCTTGTACCGGGCCCCTGCCAAAGCAGGCACATGCTCAGAAACTCAGTGGCCATGTAGAGGCGCGACAAGAGATTCCGCGTGGGTTTACAGAGATATATAGAAGGAATGCAAGAAAAGGGTGCCTATTTAAGGAAGGAGATAATACTAAGTAACCGGCCTACTTTGCTCTAGTACGGAGGATACGCCTGCTGCTGGTACTGCTGCTGTCCGCCCTGCTGTCCGTACCCGCCGTACTGCGAATTTGTGTTGGCAAACGACACTCCAGCCGGCCCCACAGTGTTGGCCGCCTGCCCAGCATACGGCGCAAACTCGTCGTCCTCGTTCAGCAGCTCCTTGACCTCCCACACATTGCCCTTGCCGCCAACGCTGAACTCCAGGTCCTCCTTGGTGATCGAGTCCCAGTACTTGTAAATCATCATCACCGACAGCAGCGTACAGATCGTGCCAAAGAACACTCCGTCCACGTAGTGCTTGATCGCATCGCAGATCTTGTTGCTCAGGAATATCTGGATGCACTGCCCGATGATAAAGAACACCACCGCAAAGCAGATGTTTCCCAGCGGCCAGTACTCGTCCAGCGTGTTCACCACCAGGATAATCTGCAGAATCACGTACACGAACAGGCAGAACGGGTTGAAGATAAAGTGCACGATGAACAGCCCGATCGGGTGCGCCGGCGTAAACGACGCAATGCCCTTGAACGTCGCAATCGAGATAAAGTACATCACTCCGAAAATCACCAGCGACGTCAGCCGGAACGACCACAGGGACACTGCCGTTCCGTCCTCAGCCCACTGGAACCCAATGAACCCGTTCAGCATCAGGCACCAGCACATCGCGCTCGTCAGTCCAAGATACCCCGCCACAAAGTACTACATCCAATACGCCAAATAAGCGAAAAAAATTAGCAAGTGCTTTTGTTTTCGTCCCAGAGAATGTCCATAGTCTTTCCCCTCTAGTCTCCATTGTGCGCCTTGCGTCAGAGGCCAGCCCGCGATATTCCCACCACCACTCCCCAGCCTCCCTTTTCCCCGAGAGCCCCTCGCTCTCCACACGCATACGCACACGCACATGGCAGAGAGTAGATGCATCCGCTGGGCTGCCTTGCCCAGACCCCTCCCAGGAGGTCAGACCTTCCCTCATTGTGTGCCTTTGTGACAACCACAAAGAGAATGCTACGACAAACCCACTCCAAGGCCATGAATCAAACGCACAAATTCGAAGCAGCCTTGTTGTGTGTGCCGTGTGCTCTGTTGGGGCGGCTTTCTCGTATTGGCCGTGCGCACTCTCACCACTGCCAACCATCCCACACGCATGTCTCCTCATTATTCTCTCCCCTCCCATCCCCTCCCGAAAAAGGGGAGACAAAGGAATGAATAGACCAAGAGGAAACAAAAAAGCGGGTAGTAGGCAATAAAAGCACCGACCGAGAATGATAGACCCACACCCAAAGAGAAAAAAAGAGCACACCAACGAAAGCCAGAGGATCGACAAACAACGAGAAGACCGTCTGACAACAGTGTGGTGTGTGTATCTCAATCAAAACGACCACAGCCTGCAGTAAGAACTCAAAAAAAGAGGGAGGGAGGACGAGCCAGATAGACATCCCCCCACCTCCCAAGAGAGAACAGACTCATCCCAAAAACAAAAAACAAAACCGCCTCTCGGGTACTTACCGGATACACTGGAGACGCAATCGGAATGATGCCCGAGATCGTGATAAAGTCCAGCACCGTCATCAGGAAGTACAGGTAGAAGAACAGCACCATCTCCTTGCGCCCGACCGCCGTGTACTTGGAGCGCACGTGGAAGATCATAATCACTGTCATGAACAGCGCAATGATGTCGATAATAAGCGACGCCGCCTGGAAGATGAGCGCGCTGCTCACCTCAATGTTACGCGCGTAGCAGCTGGGCTCAAACCCAATCTGGTTTGCCCCCAGCAGCGGGCACGCTGCCATCTGCACCGTGTGGCAGATCTGGTCGTAGTAGCCGAACTTGTACATGGCCCTTGTGTTGTGTCTATAAACGAATGCCGAGTCTGGGTCGTTGTTTCCCCCGTGTAGAAGCGCGTAGACTCTAGTTATTTCGCAGCCCAGCCGAGAAAAGGAATGGAAAACGGGTGCACAGGCGTGAAAGGAAAAAAGCGGTGGAGCCCGGTTTGCAGGGAAGAAGAAGGTCAGAAACGAAGCTTGCTGTTGCGTCGCTTTATGCAAAAATGAAGCGCTCGCTTAAAAAGGCCTGCCCGCAACAACCGACGCTTATGTCTGTGGAGGTGTGTAATAGGAAGAGGAAAAGAAAGCGGTCCGGTACTATTCCTTCGGGGAGAAAAAGCCAATTGGAAATACCAAGAAACGAACAGAGGTAGAGAAGAAAAAAAAAGTCCAGGAATTGCTGAAGGAGAAGAGGAAGACGAAGCAGCCCGACAGGCTTTTAAAAAATAAAGCGACCAGCCGTTGGAAGAAGCCTGATTTGGTCCAATAGTGCCTGTGCTAAATTTAGAAAGTTTTGGCGGCATGCTGTGGGCCGGCTTCAAAGGCTGTCCCAACAAGAAATCTTTTAGGGCTCTCACTGGCTGAGCGCTGTTTTCTACTCTCATTCGACCATCCTGAGAAGAGCGCTCGCCTGTGACGACGACTGGTGCGAGTCGCTGAAATAAATTGTTGCGTATCCCCCTGGTGTTTTCGACGCTGAAATGAAAGCGGTGTGATGCCACAGGCAAAGCAACTGCGCCATCATCTCAATGCGAACCACGAAGGGGAGCAGCAATAGTCGCTGCCACCCTAATTTCGTCGTTCACGTCATGATCGGCCAGCACATCTACATGCTGACACATCTCTCCCCGAGCCGCCGTGCTCTCCACTCCTCAATCACTTCACCTCCGCATCCTATCCCACTTTGTCACGGAACGGCCATTTCGTACTTGCTTACGTGCTCAAGCCCCAGCATCCATGACTCCTCATACACCTGTCTGTTGACATCCCACCACGCAACATTTTCAATGCCGAAAATGTGCGTCTGCTACTATTCGATTCGGTCTCTCCACACAGGATCTCAGCCATACTGGCCTGATATCCGACATATTCCCCCGCACATCCAGAGCTCAAACACTGGGTTCCTGGGCCGGACTGCAAACCTGCAACGTTCCAAACAGATATGCTACAGGTCCCTCCCTTCCTCCCCCGTCCTTCATCTTGCCGCTTTTCATATCCTTGCACGACTTGTCGATTTCTGACACCCCCTTGTTTGACCACCTTTGCACCTATTTTTACATTCACCTTGACACCCACGTCGATTGCCAACCCAAATCTATTTTTTGCGCAAACTGCGATTCCCACTGTGGTATGTCGAAATCAAGTAAAAATGCAGGCCAGCATGCGTCGTCATCGCAGCCAGACACCAACAACCCACACAGCTCGACGAGTGCTCGGCACATCAACGGTACCAGAACAATGCCAGCGCAGCTGTCTGCCAAGGACAGCGAAATCCGCAGCACATATTCGAAATCGCAAATCAACCAAGCAACCCTGGTCACCTCTGTGCGCAGAAGCCCCGAAAGCAGGCGAACACTGCTGCGCGCATGTATGAGGAACGATCTGGAGACATTTCTCTCGCAGCTACGCTCTCTGAGCGAGCAAACAACAGCCAACGTACGGGCGTCAAACCAGATCACGCCGCTGATTATTGCGTGCCGCTACAACTCCACCAGCATCGTTGGCTGGATCTGCCAGAACGACAAAGCAGCGCTTGAATGCCAGGGTAGGAAACATTGGAGATGCCTGATAGCAGCACTAAAAAGTGCAGCAGAACATTCAGCCTAATACTCGCTTTTTCTTTGTTTGAAAGCGTTTAGATGCCCGGGGCGATACTGCGTTGCATCACGCGACAGCCAGTGGCTACAGAGAATGTGCTTCGACACTATTGAGGTCAGGCGTGTCACCAACCTGTCGCAACAAGGAGGGTGTGGCTCCAGTGCATCTCGCCGCATACCACGGCCACATAGATATTCTTGAAGTGCTTCTGAGTCACGACAAACTAGCACACGAGGCTCGTGACGACACTGGCAAGACTCCGCTGATGCTGGCATCGTTCCGCGGCCGGAGACGAGTAGTCGTGCTGCTTCTGGCCAGGCGAGCACACGTCAACGTCCAAGACAAGGTAGGTACTATACCAGTACACGCATATCGCTGTGCCTCCAGCAAGCCACTAAACCAACCATATTTGTGTAGTCAGGATGGACATCGCTCATGTACGCTGCCTTTACTGGCCGCATCGGCCATCTGCCGAGAGCTCTTGGAGCATGCTTCAATCCGGATCCTCACTGAGTACAAGCAGGGAAAGACCGCGGCAGACCTGGCCCGCGATGCCGGCTACTACGAGGTCGCTGATGTGCTTGAAAACAAAGAAGTTGTAATCTGCACTCCAAGCCTCCCTGATGGCCACTACATGCCGAGGCTCCGGCCCACCTCGCAGTCCACAATCAGCACCCAGGGAGCACCCGGCACGAAGGCGCCACTATCTGGATGGCTGCCAGCTGCCCAGTCCAGCACCCAGTCCGTCAAGCACGCGGTTGCCATGTACCCGACCGCCCAGCCACCACTAGCCCCCATGCATAGAACAGCGGTGCCTCTGAGGTCACTGAGGATTCCGCCACGACAAAAGACTGTCGGCAACCAGCCACTACTGCCAGTGCTGAGCGAAGCAGCAGAGCATCCAGCAGTGGAAACAGGCACGCCAGCCCGGCCACAGGCTGAGATGGCTTCGGCGAAATATACGGGAGCCCGAATCCAAGCCACTGTCCACAGACCGCCGCCAGTACATAAGCCGGATGCCTTCAAAGCCCCAGCAGTGCGTCAGGAAACGCCTATGCCTCAGCGCCCGCAGCCTTCGGCAATGGGTGCTTCTGCATCACAGCGCGCGGCGCCGCCTGTGCGCAATAGCTCAATTCTCACCGAGGTTCCGAGGCGGCCGCCGCCTTCAATACTGTCTAACCAGAATCGGGCACCGGCCGCAGTATCCTTTCTGGCCGGCAGCACGAATGGTCTCAACATCGTGGTCCCGAAGCTGCTGCAGCCAGATCCATCATCCAAACGTAGAGCGACGGTTGCAGTGCGCAATACCCCTGCTCCGCAGCTGCTGCCTTCAGTAGGCTCTCACCTGGACCAGGTGCCAGCAGCAGTGGCTACAGTGGCTGGTAATAGTGTTGCCAGTGGCAGTCTGGTTCCAAAGGTGCAGAAACCAGCTTCACCGCCTAGGCAGAGTACTGCTATTGCATCGCAAATTCCGTCAGTCCGGCACTGCACCACTGCACCGCAGCCACTGAGGCGCAAATCGCGCTACCGAAGCTTGCCCAAGCTAACGTTGCACCCGCTTCAAAGGACACCACACATGAGATCCCAGCAGCAGACAAATGCTCAGCCGCCGTCAGAGCAGAGGAGCACTGTCGGTGACCTTGAGCGCATAAACCCCAGCCCGCACCATGCACCTGCTGCATCAACTACCGGTGTTCAACCCAGCAGCTCTCATGCACCATATATGCGGATACCGATATCCAGGCCGCCTGCGACTGTCTGTTCAGTCTCGTCTGAACAGCCCCTGATACCTATCCGTCAGATGTCTGCTAGCGGCAGCAGGAACAACCTGGCACGGCCACCGACGAGTAACCACGAGGTGAGATCCAATCTACGTCAGAGCATGCGGTCGCTGATAATTCAGCAACAGCAACAGCAACAGCAACAGCAACAGCAACAGCAACAGCAACAGCAACAACACGATCACCAGTCAGACCAACGGTCCATGCACGACGTTCGTCATGGTGATCACCACCCTTCAGTTCATAGTCGGGCTCCAGTGCCAAAGCTGGCACATCCCCTCGCTCAAACTAGCCCACGGAAATCTGTCCGCGTACCCGAGCTGGCTCATCGCCCCGGGGGCGGCCCAGACCATCTGTCGGTAGCACACGTAACCAACGAGCAGTCCTACGGACAGCCGGGTGTCACGTCGGCGCTCAACACACCAATCGACTGCGGGGACCAGCATCTCGCCACGTATTGTGACGCCCAGATCCAAACGAGTCCGTTGCATTCTGTACCACCTCCAGCATCCCCTGAGTCAACTTGTCCTCAGTCCAGAACCAGCACCCCAGTGCCTACGCCTGGGATCCAGGTGGTCGACTCTGCCCGCATGTCGCCACTATATACGCCTATTGGCAGTACCGGCGAACGAATGTCTCCAGCGCAGCAGGCAGCTAGCCAGCTCCATAGCATCGAGCACGCACCCCAGCAGCATGCGTTTACAAGCAGCCTTAAGAAACCTAGTATGCCGGCCTGCCCAGCATCATTTAGCCGTCCTAGCAGCCACCTGCAGGATACATCGAGACACAGTACCCAATTGCCACCACGGCTGCAAGTACCCACTGCAAGTGCCCTGCACACACCGATCACAGACAGGCAACCGCATGGGCTCAGCGAAAAGAATGAGCCAGCTGCTGCCAGAGAAGGGTGGTCGCGACAAGACAGCCCACAGGGTTGTGGCGACAGGAGCCTATCTGACAAAATCAAAGATAGCATCTCCCGCGCCTCGCTGAAGTTCCTCGACTACCGTACCGGACAAGCGCTGAGGCGTGAGTCGCGACAGACGGATAAGCTATGCATGCCTGCTGACGTTGCATCGACACCCAGAGTTTCTGGCGATGCAGATCAGCCAGCCAGCAATATTCCTCCCTCAGTGGGACCTAGCAGCCAGCCTCCAAAGCCTACAGGTGTAGAGCTTCTGAAAACCTCTCGCCCAACAAGCACCGGCACACATAGATGGCGCAAGATCGCCACGCCCGACACCCAGCCGCTGATAGCACACGATCCATATAACCGCTACCACGACAGCGCTTGGTTCGGCCCGTATTGGCGCATGTTTGCACGCATCCTGACATTCTGGATGCCCAATTTTGTGCTGAACAAGCTGCTGCGCAAGGAAACGCCCGAGAAGCGGCAGGCGTGGCGCGAGAAAATCGCGCTATGCTTCCTGATCCTGTTTATCACCTTCGTCACGGCCATGTTCTCGTTCGGTCTCTCCTTCCTGTTCTGTCATCCGGTCGAGCAGATCTCGTTGCAGATGCTGTCAGAGAACCATTCCATGAATTCAACTGAGAAATGGACTGTGGTCCGCGGGCGTATCTATGACGTCTCCGACAAGGACGACATGCAGCATCTGCAGCTGGCGCACGAGGCAGTGGGACATGACGCCAGCAGCCAGTTTGCTCCGTTCCATGACGAGGCAAGGCACTGTCACAACTGGCCGCCAGGCGAATCCGAGACGCACTGTGTAAGCCTGTTTGGCAACAACCCTCTGTGCACGGCAGCTGAGTCCGTCCTCGAGAGGCTGAAGCGTCTGCAGACAGACAAGTGGGTTGTGTACCAGTGGGAAGATATCCTGCAAGGCAACAATTCTGAGAAGCTGTTCGTCTACAACGAGTTTGTCTACTCGCTCAAGACATACTTTGCCAACATCGAGATGAACCAGTCTAACCACACCTACTATGAGTACTTTGGTCCAGACCTGACTGAACCCCTGCACCGGATCATCGGCACCGATGCATCTATCTTTTTGTCTCGTAGCGCCGAGCTCCAGGAGCTGATTCCATGTCTGGACACGCAGTTCCGTCTGGGCCGCATCGAGGGTAGTACGATCGGGTGCGTGATATCATCGGCGATTATGATTTCGGTCACTGTCATCCTCAACGCAATCATTCTGATAAAGCTCATATGCGCTGTCGTGTTCGACTGGGCGTTCTCGCTACAGCTGACCAAGGTCGCCAGGCACTTCACAAAGAGCTCGCACACGCGTGTCCCGCATGTCTTGATCACCATCACCTGCTACAACGAGGACGAGGAGACACTGCGACGCACTCTAGACTCCATTGCGCAGACTAACTATGCCAACAACCGCAAGCTGGCATTTATCGTCGCCGACGGTGAAGTGTCGTGCGCTGGAGACCATCGCACCACGTCAGAGATCTTGCGCAGCCTGATCACAAAAATTCCGACTGAAAAGCCCACACGCCCGCTGCCGTACATTGCTATCGGCGAAGGCCCTCGCGAGTTCAATGCCGCCGAGGTCATTCCTGGTGTATACAAGAGCGCCAACGGTGCCAGCACCCCGTGCATACTTGTGCTGAAGGTCGGCACAAAACTCGAGCGCCGCACCGATTCGCCCAAAGCCGGGAACCGCGGCAAGCGCGACTCGCAGCTGATCATCCTGCAGTGGCTCAAGAACGTGCTGATGAACAACCATCTGACACCGCTCGAGTTTGAGCTTTGTCGGTATGCGTCGCAGCTAGCACGTTTGAATCCAGACCAGTTCGAGTACCTAATGATGGTCGACGCTGACACGCAGATTGACGTCGAGTGCATTGCCCGTCTTGTGGCTGCCATGGAGCGCGATGCAGGGATCATGGGGCTGTGCGGTGAGACTAGGATTGCCAACAAGACGGCATCGTGGGTGACGCGGATCCAGGTCTACGAGTACTACATCTCACACCATCTCAGCAAGGCGTTCGAATCCCTGTGGGGCGGCGTGACCTGTCTGCCAGGATGCTGCTCAATGTACCGCATCTTTAGCCGCAAGGCCGCTGCAGGCTCCGTTGTGCCACTGCTAGTGTCACCAGAAGTACTCTGTGCATACAGCAGTACCGACACCCACACCCTACACCAAAAAAATCTGCTATTACTGGGTGAGGACCGCTACCTGACAACAGTGCTGCTGCGCGCGTTCCCGAAGCGCAAGATGATGTATGTGCCGCGTGCGATCTGCCGTACCACAGTGCCGGACAAGTTCTCAGTCCTGATCTCGCAGCGCCGCCGGTGGATTAACTCAACTATCCACAACCTGCTAGAGCTGATTCTGGTCACAGACCTGTGCGGCACCTTCTGCTGCTCAATGCAGTTTCTGGTGCTGATGGACCTGCTGGGAAACGTGGTTCTCCCATCATCAGTGGTGTTCCTCTACTACCTGATCATCGCCGAATGCCTGGGCCACCCAGTCGCGCTACCACTGATGCTGATGGCACTAACATTCCTGCTGCAGGGTATCATGATTCTGATAACCACCCAGCGCGTTGTCTACATATACTGGATGCTCATCTATATATTGGCTATCCCGATATGGAATTTTGTTATGCCCCTGTATGCATTCTGGCGGTTTGACGACTTTTCATGGGGCAAGACACGCATGTGCGGGCCAGAGGCTGATCGGACTACATTTATTACCGAGGAAGAGCGGCTGGCGCTGGAACCCATCCCGCTCAGGCGCTGGAAGGACTGGATGCGCGACAACCTTCATCGGCTCAACCAGGATATTCCTGAGATAAAGAGCAATGTCCCGACGCCTGAGGCTCCATTCACCAACATCATCCCTATACCTTCGGAAGACGGGAACGAGGTGTTTACCAGCTCCGACAATGGCAAGCCGGTGGATTCTGATCGGCCGGTGAAACAAGTACCAGCACCAGCCAGGAAAGTGCTGACCAGAAAGCAGTCGGCAGACCCGCACTCGTATGCCGGAATATACGATCAGCTGGCAGCGGCTGGTGTCTCCTTGTCAAAATCGCCACAGAATGCTCGTACCTAGGTCCCCGCACCGACCAGGTATGTATATCTCAGATAGCGAGGTGTCTTTGGAGACTGGTGATGCCACTTGGGTAAACGATGTAGATGCTTCACTAATTTTACATTTGGAACGGCGAAAGTTTGAAATAACGAAGGATTGAGCAAAATGACAGTCACAGCCCAGTCGCAGGCAGCCCTGCAACGAATCATGCGCTGCAGAACCCTTATCTTATACCAGAAACCGACATGAGCCAAAGCGCATGGTGGACAGCAGCGGGAAAATACTGGGAACATCGCTCTTTTTCTCTTGTCGATCCCGGCGAATGAGTGCTGCCTTATCCCCTTCAATGCCCAGGGCCAATTTAATCGCGCTTTTCGTCCTCCTCAGCGCGCTTGGCAGCCTGGAGGGCACGGATCTTGCCTTGGGTGTTGAAGTAGGTGCCGAAAGTGAAGGCAACCGAGTTGAAGAAGGGCACCCAGACAAGAGGGGCAGGAACTTGGCTGCGAAGAGCTGGACGCAGGGGAACACAACCCACGAAACCTTCATCATGCCCAGCAGGCGCGTGCGCACAACGTTGATGACGTTCTCGATGTTGCGCTCGCCAGCAATGATGGTGTTGGCAGCCAGGAACACCGAGTTCAGAATCGGCGAGATAATCAGGTTCTGGGCCAAGATGGTGAGCAGGGTGTTGAGCTTGTTCTTGGGGCGGTTAGCGAAGACCTTGTTCAGGATCTCGTACAGGAAGTGGTTCAGCGGGCCGCTGATGAACAGGCCGTAGAGCGAAAACTGGAGCACACGCTTGTTGACGATGTGCTCGATCAGGCTCTTGCTCACAGGGCGTCCCTCGATCGCAGCGCGCTTCTCCGAAGCCTTCTCAGCCGCACGCACACCCGAGGTGCGCTGCGCAATCTCCTCCTGCAAAAAGTTCAGGGTCGCAGTCGTGCACGCCTTGGTGACCAGGGGGTGGGCGGCGAGGGTGGTGAGGTACGCGGTGAGCAGGGTCACGGCAATGTTCTGGCTAGCGGGCTTCGAAACAGCGGCCATTGTAGACTAGTGCAGGAGTATCTTTGAGAAAAGAGATGGAGGGAATGGGGACTGGGTAGAAAAGGAAAGAAACAAAAGGGATGTCCAAAATGGTGCTTCCTTGCTTGTCGCCAAGGGCGGCCCGGCATTATTTATATGTCCGGCCGACTGCCGCCGAAGCTTCGGGCTCTGCTGCTGGGCGGAGCGAATCTATTCGCGAGGAGGAAATCTGCGAGCAACCAAACAGCACAGGAACTGCACGTAATTTGTCTCCCGTTTGTTCGTGCGGGGCTGCAGTGCGTGCAGAGCCAGCAGCGATCCCTGGACTGCCCAGCGCGCCAGCTAGCCAGCCAGCAGGACACGGCCATTGAATGGGGGCTCCGGCAGATGTCCAGGGAGCCTACACATCGTCATTGGCACCAATCGGGAAGCCATTTGGATGTAGTTGTGAACCAGCCACTCTGCTGGTGCATCAGCACTGTCTACTGGAGAGCATGGTGCGATTCAGTGGGAATTGAACGCTGATTGAAAAGGCGCACTGACTGGCACTTGTCGGCAGGGGCATCCTCACCCTGTGCACCGAGCGGGGGCAATAGAGCACATGTCGCGCCCTTGCCGCCATGCAGACACACACATCTTTCTTGCCCCCGTCGGCTTGCCTCGACAGCATGCCTGTGCACTAGGCCCAGCGCCAAAGAAGTGCTACAGCCAATTGCGCAGGCAAATCCTTTTTATTTCCTTCTTCGAAGCGCGCCGGGTCCTATTTGGCGCCCATCCCGGAGAAGCGTAAACCTCCGCGATGCGATACAGTATTTGGGAAGACAGAAATGCCAAAATTCGCCGCCGCCGTCGTCGAAATATTGTTCGTCTGCAGACTCGGAAAAAATCGACGTCACGCTCGCACTCCACTTCCTGATACGGCTCAAGCGTCTCAGGCGTCTCAGGCGTCTCAGGCACAGAGCGCGTTCTTGCTAGATCAATCACGGTCCGTTGATCTACTGGCTTGCCAAGAGTTCCGCGTGCTGCCTCAATTTCTGGGCTTTCGTCATCTGTTCAGCGTGCATTGTATCTCTCGCTCACCACCACCCTCTTATTTCCAAAGCGTGCTTTTTATTTTTCTACATTTGCCTACATAGAATGCTGGACTTTTTGTTCGGGAAGCGCAAGACGCCCCAGGAGATGCTGCGACAGAACCTGCGCGCCCTGAATCGCGCGCAGCGAGAGTTGGACCGCGAGCGCACGAAAATGGAGCAGCAAGAAAAGAAGCTCATTGCCGACATTAAGAAGGCGGCCAAGGCAGGACAAATGGTAAGAGGCCCTGACTTTGTAGGCAAAGCCGTCAGACAGAGGCACACGGTCTAATAATCGCACACCTGCACACTGTAGAACGCCTGCAAGGTCATGGCAAAGGACCTAGTGCGCACGCGGCGGTATGTGCAAAAATTCTACAAGATGCGCACATCGCTGCAGGGCGTGGCATTGCGGATACAGACAATGAGCTCGAACCAGCAGATGTCGACAGCGATGCGCGGCGCGACCAAGGCTATGAAGTCGATGAACACATCGATGAACCTGCCTGGCATGCAGAAGGTGCTGATGGAGTTTGAGAAGGAGTCAGAGATGATGGACATGAAGGAGGATTTGATGAACGACGCCATTGATGATGCCATGGAAGACGATATCGAGGACGATGAGGAGGAATCGGACCAGATCGTCCAGCAGGTGCTCGATGAGATTGGTCTGCAGCTCAACGACTCGCTGGGTGCTGCCCCACAGACTGTTACTGAGCAGTCAGCAGTTGGTGAAGGCGCAGCTGATGCGATGGATGATGATGCTGCGCTGCAAGCCCGGCTTGACAGCCTGCGCAAAGAGTAACGCTGTTTTCATACCCCTCTTCTTTTCAATTATTTCTTATGTGGCCGCCTCTGCTCCTCATATGCAACAGCCATGGGGGATTTCGCTGTCACCACCCTTGCGAGATACTAATACCATACTCATATAAACTTAACTGCCATGATACATGGGGATGTGGTGTTTTCATCCATATACTTGCATATACTACGAGACATGAGGCTATATGATTTGCAATACCAATACACCGTATACTCTCTGCTACCAGATGCTAGCGGCGTGCAGAAACTGCTCACACCTCACTCACCGCTGGTTCGACATGAGCAAGAGCCGGCCCATCTTCATATGCACCCACGGAATGCAGCTGCTGCGTGATGTGCGCGCGCTGATTGTGGATCATGGATCAAATAAACATGTTGCGGCACGGGAGACGTCGCATGTGGGCGGCCACAAGTACGCGGCCAATGCAATTGTGTATCTGCACGGTGACTGGTACGCGACAAGGTGCGACAAATGTCGCAGTGAGGGTGATGCGCTGCTGGCGGACACTGCTAGTTAGTCAGATGCACAGACACTGTAAATATGACCAAGAGTGGCCAGATTGCTATCTAGCTAAAGGACCACCCTGGGTCGTCGGCGCAAGATGCAGAGGGCGATGACTCAGCATGGACACAAGTCCGGGCCCGGCGTAGAGTTTAGGGAATAAATGCGCCGCTAACTATTCGAGGTACATATCCCAGAACGGACCCACAGTCAATGTGGATCTGAGTCAGATCACATCTAGAATGGTTTCAAGTGAGCCGGTCAGGGCGGCCGCCCATCTTACAAACCGGCAGTTGCCAACCTGAGGATGAATGAGCTGATGACCATTTCACAGTGGAAATCCTGCTGCACATCCTTCGTGCACGGGTCTCAGCATTCGCAGGCTCAGGATACCTGATTGTTCGACATGGCCCAGGGATGCCAATGCATATACCCGTGTTAGGGCTTAAGCGAATGGCCTGTCTCAAGACACTGCAGCTACAAGAGGACTTGCAAAGAGACGAGGCAATGGACGGCAGCAAACGGGTGAAAGGCGAATACTGTTTACGAATCTGTTCAGTTGAGCCTCACAACGAGTATGTGTGACTCGTTCTATGAATCCTTAAAATTAGGATTTCCTCTTTTGGCCGATGGATTCAGATCCTAAGGTGGCAGATATATCTGAAACCACGGGTATAATCGAACATAGAGCCACATATTAAAGCGCTATGCATCCTAGCTTCTTCAGATTTTGCAAGGCCAGTAATTTAATGAACGAATCACTCGACTCTTACATCCTCAGCTCTTGAACCGCGATCTCGCAGCAGTTCTAAACTTCAGGCTCATTTTCCAGCCACTCTGTGATTCAGGCAGTATTCCTGAACAGTTCCGCCGTTCTACGGCCATTGCTACCGATGCTTCTGGCACCACTACGGCAACAAAGAAGCTGCACACCTCTTTTGCAGCAGCAGGCGATTCTGCTGCCAGCAGCAGCGAACCAGCACTGAAGCGTCTGCGCTGAGCAGGCCATCAATATGGGAGACATCCAGGATCGCTATTGCACCAACAACCATCTGACACGTTCAAATGACCGGTTCGCTGTGATGCTCTTATCGACGTGTCAACCTATGCTGACTAGTAGCCGAGCTCGCATCGCAAGCAGAGTATTTCTAGTATAGATTGTGATTACATATGCAGCATATTATTCAACATCAAACAAATTGTTACTTTGTAGACAAGACGCACACAAATTGCTATCTGCTGCCTTTGATACTGCCGAGATCTGATACCAGTGTCGAGTAGTACCATCGCTGGTTCCCTCCTGTTCATATTTCCGCATGCACCTGCTCGGTGAGAGTCACTGCTCAAATGCAAGGGCGTCTTAATGTGACGGTAGAGCATCATTTGAAAGCCTTTCAACACAGTGCGTAGCGCATTTTAGACTATTAAGTAGTATGAGGATGATGTATAGCATCATGGATATATATTCTATTTTTGTAAAAACATGTAGGTAATGCAGAGCCCTTTTCCTTCACTCTTCCATAGCATCGTCATCAGAGCCCGATTCCGACTCCGACTCCGAATCCTCCCCCTCTGCAGCAACACCACCAGCCGCATGCGACTGCTGCACTGCGCTGTTAGCGCCGCCCTGGGCATCCCGGGCATCCCGCTCGTCGCGCAGCTTATCGACAGTGGTAAAGTTTCCGGTCAGGCATTCGGCAAAGATGCTGCAGATGCTGCGTGCGACTTCGATGGCGCTGTTGTCCTCCAGTGTGATGTTGAAGTCCTCGCTCATGATGTCTAGCAGGAGGTCTTCGAGGTCGCTGGGCTCGGGCTTCTTCTTCTTTTTGACTAGGTCGTCAAAGTGATTCACGATCTCGTCTACCATGTCGTCACGCTTGGTCTGGGAGTTGCGGCCGCCCCAGCCGTTCTTCACCGCCAGCTCTAGCGCGGTCCATCTGGCAAAGATATGGTCGACGCCCTCGATAAACGCCTCCTTGTTCGGGTGAATTGCCGGCTGTGCCATGGTTACTGAAAACAAAAATATATTGATGTGGGAAACAGTATGTGCCAAATGGCGATCAGCCATAAAAAGCTTGCAGGCTCAGAATTTATTTAGTGTTTCTCAGTGAGCCAGCTGGCTAATAGTATGGAGCATGCTGGCTCTCAGGCAGTTTTGTCCACGATTTCTGTGGCATGCTCATACATAATCACGGTCTTGTCGTCACCCCTCGTGGAAATAGTGGTGCGGAGCTTCTCGTACGCACCATCCTTGGTCATGCCCTTGGCTAGCAGCGACGACGATTTCTTGGCCAGGCGCTCGAGAGTAACAAAGAGAACGAACGACGAGAGGGTGTTCTCGCGCAAGCTCTCGTGTTCTTGGCGCAGCGCAGTACCAGTCAACTTCTTGCCAACCAGCTTGGTCACCGCCTCAGCGACGCTGTCCAGCCTCAGTAGCAGCGAACTCGGCGACAGGACCAGCAGCTCGTTGACAATCAGACGCGTTGTGC
Source organism: Linderina pennispora (assembly GCF_002104995.1). Classification (NCBI taxonomy): domain Eukaryota; kingdom Fungi; phylum Kickxellomycota; class Kickxellomycetes; order Kickxellales; family Kickxellaceae; genus Linderina; species Linderina pennispora. Next base: position 2,916 of record NW_024468315.1, on the reverse strand, counting down.
TAGGATATCGGCCTCGTCATCGATACCGCGCGCAACCACAGCCGCAGTCTCATCGGAGTAACTTCGTCGGGGATGTTGCGGACCAGCATATACACACACTGGAAGGCGATCTTGCGGGCATCCAGGCCATCGTCAACACGCTTCTTGAACGGGCCCATGGTGATGATGCGGATCAGGCTCTCGTCAACCTCGGTCTGCTTGTACAGGGCAGGCTCAAAGCCCTTCACCAGGCCGCTCAGCTGCGATGGCTTGTTCTGGGCCACCGAGTAGAGCAGCAGCAGCGTGAGCCGGCGAATGTTGATGTCTGCGTGGCCCAGATTCTTGAGAACCTCAGGCAGGACGCTCCTGATGTACGTATCGCGCTGGGGACCGGCAGTCTTGTCCGACAGAATGACACGGAAGGCAGTGATGGAGGCGATGGCGGCCACAGCGTTGGGGCTGCCAGTGCTGGTTGCGATCTGCGGCAGGTACTTCTCTGGGTAGACCAGACCAAAGATGGCCAGTGACTGAGGAATCAAATCCGGCACAGTTTCCTGAGCACCCAGAACAAACTGCAACAGACACTGCCACACAGAGTCGATGGTAGCGCTGTCGGTACTGGTGCGCACGATGACATCAGTTGCGGTCTTGACAGCCTGGATCCGGCTGCCCTGGTATTTCGCATCGGATGCGACAGCAGAGGTAAAAAGATCGCCAAAGACGTCTGGGTACTTGCCAACGTAGTTGCCCAGAGCCAGCGCCGCCTCGGTGCGCACGTCCTCGTGCGAAGAGCCCAGGTGCACGTCCAGCTGCTTGATCAGCTCATTGTCTGCTGGGAGAGTCCCATGGGTAGCAGCGATTCCAAGGGTACGTAGGGCCAGCATCAGGTTGGCCACCTCAGCGTCGGTCGAGGACGAAGTCTGCACAATTTCGGCCAGGTGGTCACTGGACCAGGCTACGCCCTGTGCCCTGAATAGTCCGCTGTACAGCGCATAGAGGCACTTGCTGGTGCTGCTCAGTGAGTTCTCGGGGTACGTGAACTGGGTCGAGGTGCTGTTTTGGTAGCTGCGCAACGCCGCACATTCGCTGTAGGTCGAGCTCCAGCTGCGGAACAGACTGGCTCTCCATCCCTCAACGACCGCGGGATAATGTCTGCCAACGGTCTCAAACAGGCCGCCACAGCTCAGTAGTGGTCTGTGGGTCATGGACTGCCGACGATGAGAGCGTCTTGTTTATGACGCCAATCGACCTCTGCGCTTCGTCCTCACTGGCCAGGGGCATAATGATGGTCAGCAAGGCCAAGGAGACTGGGGGAGTAGCCGTGGCATGTCGGCCGATAACACCCAGGACCTCGTCCAGCGCGCCATTGGGGTTGCCAGCGAGACCCGCGTCGCCATAGTTAGCCAGGCTCTTGACCAACTCGAGTCCAGCCGTCAGCGACCTGATATCGCCCAGCTTCAGTAACTCACCTGCCGTGCTAAGCAGAGAAGCCGCAGAGTCAACAACCACCTGCTTCGGGACATGCGTCGGCTGTGCAACAGCCTCGGCCAGCGCCCGGATGGAAGTGGCCGCCAGGGCACTGCTCTTGTCCCGCGCTGCCCAGCGTGGCCAGGCACAGCCCAGCACATCAGAGCCGATGAGGTCACCAAAGCACTTGAACTGCCGTACTGGCAAACTCGATGGCGCCGGTGCGTACGGCCTGGTCGTTGGAGTAGATAAGACTGAGCACGTCACGAGCCGACTGCCGGACCCATTCAACCGCTGACGAGATGTCCGTGCCATGCTCATCGGCCGAGGCTCTCAGTGCAATGACAAGCTTCTTGGCGACAGTAAGGCTGGTTGACGGAACCTGGAACACGGTACTGGCAAAGTTTTTGGGAGACCAGCGCGCTAACTGCAGCGATGAACCGGAAAAGCTCGGGTGTGATCTGATGGCGCTCAAAAGAGCTGGCTCAGCAGCTCCAGCACGTCGAGTTTCAGGTTGGCGTTGACCAGGCGGGTCGATGCTGACTGCAGAATGCCGAACGACTCGCTAGCGCTGAGCGTGTCCGCCACCTGCTTTGTGATGTCCTCCAGCGAGCTGTCCAGCACCGACGGGCTGATGCCGACGAGGCGCGCAAGGATAGCAAACGCTAGCTGCTTGGTCTCGGTCGACTTGGGGTGCGTCTTGATCGTGGCCAGCAACGTCGACACAACCTGCTGTGCCTGCTGCTCGACAGCCTCGACCAGTCCGTTCTCGACATCCATGCCCTGCTCGTCGTGGGGCTTGATAACCTTTTTGATCACGTCTAGCAGAATTGCATAGGTAACAAGCACCTCGCTGCGCACCACATCCTCGCGCTCCTTGAACCGCTTGATCAGGCTATCGCCGACCTTTGACAGCAGCTTGTTAGCGTCAGTCAGGCTGCTCTGCTCCAGGGCTGCCAGGAGCTTGACAGCGCCAAGACGGACGCTCCCACGAATCGTCCTCATCGTCTTCGTAGATGCCGTCGTCAAAATCGTCTTCGAACTCGTCTTCGAACTCATCGTCCTCGTCGGCATCGTCGTCCTCGTCGGCATCATAGTTGTAATTGGGGTCGAAGCTGATGGCAGTGATTCCTGCAGTGTAGATGCGGTCCAGCTTGCTGCCAATGAGCTCAGGGCTGTGGCTCACTGCCGTCTCGAGGGCCATCAGGGACGTGACGCGGCGCTCGCCCTCGGCCGAGTCGACGATGCTCAGCTCGCGCTCCAGAATCTGGTTCAACAGATGCGCGATGCGCAGCGGCTTCTGGCGGGCAATGGTGACCAGCACACGCAGGTAGTTGCTTGCCTCGACGTCGTTATTGCTGGTGCTGTAGCGCTGCATAATGAACTGGAGAGCTTCGTCAGAGTACTGGTCGGGCACGTGGATGATGAACTTGCCCAGGGCCACAATGGCACGCTTGCGGACAGACCCAT
>NW_024468314.1:0-45936 GCF_002104995.1 Linderina pennispora | reverse complement strand
AACGATATCGACTTGCAGACTACACGCCCAAATGTAGGCAGCCAGCAGAGGATACAGAACCTACAGACTTGGTGTCGACACCATCGTCCCCAAGCTGCTGACAGAGACCCGCACCGTTGTCAGCGGTGCCATGTCACATTCCTACGCCAAGATCATCGAGCTGGGCTCAAACAACTGTCGCATCGTCCGCTTCCTCTGGGATGCCAAGACAGGGGTATACGACCGAGACAAGTACGGGCTTTCAGAGCGGCCGTTCCCAGCAGCCAACTTTCTGGAAAAGCTGCCCAGCAAGGGAATACTGGCTTACCCGATCCGCCGCAAAGCACGGCTCATCTCGGAGTACCCAGAGTTTCAGAAGTACTCGGACCGCCTGTGCACGTTCTATACGCAGGTCCAGTCACCAGAGCAGTTCATGGACAGGGCGTCAGAAGAAGGCTGCCTCCGGAACACCATGTATGGCCAGTTCCCGGTGCGTGTTCGGTACTTGGTACTGCAATGCTTTGTCTGCGCCGTGCTCATCCTGCTGCACTCGTCGAACCGACAGTCATTCTTCGCCGAGTTCGATTGCCCGCCCGAAATGCAGCCCGAGAGCATGAGCCCTGATGACTTGAGAAAGCGTCTGCTGCTCAAGAAGCGGTTCGGTGCAACCTGGAGCCAGAGCCTGCTGGCTAACGACATTGAGCCCGAGTCATGGAAGGTGTGTGTCGAATATGCACACAAGCTTGCGCGATTCATCGAGCGCAACAGCGATCTTCCGCACACCCGCATCACATATGCGTCCGCACAGTGCCTGTTTATTGTATCGAGCGTGCTGTTGCGACAGATAAACATATGCAAGACTGCACTTGGGACCGGCAGGGACTCCCAAATGTCTCTGGAAGAGTGGCAGGAGGAGCTAGAGCGGTGCGTTGAGGAAACACGGGTGCTGTGGAGGAAACTACAGGGCTTCAACCTGATATGGACGACAACCGACATGACCGACATGCTGCTATCAATGGATATTGCAAAAGCGACCACCACAACGGAGGTCCACGGCACACGCTGATTTTCGAATTTTCACTCTTATAAATAGCAGCCAGTTGCTAATGTTCTTGAAAAGTTCAGGCACGCATGGCTGACGCCACCACGATGTGTATGATTCCGCATAGTACGCTTTTTTTTTTTTTAGCTTCTTCAAACCGGCATGCATCAGTCCGGGCGTATATCTTCTCCCCGCACTCCCCCTTTTCTCCTCTTTCACACGCAAAATTTTCCACTCCCACTTTGAGCAATACTCTCCACCACCACCACTACCACCACCACCATTTGACATGAATGAATCGATACCCCGCCGCCGCGCGAATAGTGCGGATAAAGTGGCAGAGTTCAGGCAGTCGCCCATGCTACAGCACCAGAGCCAGAACCAAATCCAGAACCAGAATCAGCATCAGCATCCGCCCAGGGCTCATCTGGCAGACAACCTGCTGCACCGACCGGTGCAGTGCGGTTGAGCTCGAGACGCTAGCAGCAGACTACCGACACCACCCCTACGCTAGTGACATGATACCGGGATATGCCATGCCCTATCTGTTTATGCAAAAGACGGGTGCCCCGCAAACATCCCCAACCAGCCACCCCAGGACGAGCGCCGATTCAGCAGGGCTGGTGCGTAAGCAGAGGCGGACCCAGGCATGCGATTGGTGCCACTCGAAGCGTATAAAGTGTGAGGGTGGCAACCCCTGCAACAGCTGCACAAAGAGGGACATCCGGTGCCAATGGCGGAAAATGAAGCGGCGTGGACCAAAGCCCAGGACCCACGCCCAGATATCAGCCGCCGCGCAGCCAGTGAAGAAGACAATCAAGCACAAGCCCTCTGCCGCAGATCTGTCGAACCTCTTGGCCCCTGACACTAGCAAGCCAAATAGCGTGCGCGACAGCAGCCCAGAAAAGTCAGTTGGCTCTGAAGCGCTGTCGCCGGGCAAGACTGTCGTTGCCGAACCAAACACACCTGCGTCTGAGTGCAGCAGCCTGTCGGAAGGAATCGTCGCTCCACCGCCGATTGGATCCCTGGTCGAGGACTTTTTCTCGGACAAGGTGGACGCCGACACACGAGAGGCACTGCTGGCGTTCTTTGATTACATCTACGCATTTTTGCCCGTTTTCCATCCGTCCACATTTATCCGACGAGTTGTTGCTGGCGACGTCAATCCGCTCCTCATCGACATCATCAAAGCCCTGTCAGCTCCGTATATCAAGTCAGGTGCCTACAACCACATTGACGCGCAGCAGCTTATCGATAACGTCAAGGCGCGCATCCTATTTGCCATCGAGACCCCGACAATCGATGTGATTCATGCCGTCTTCTTTCTCTACATTACCGAGATGCGCCATGAGCGAGCAACGTCGTTCTCGGCGCTGATGTCGGTGGCAATTGGCACCATTATCAAACTGGGATGGCACGAGATCGACCTGTACAAAACCAAGAAGGCGAAGACCTGGGACGAGTGGGTCGATGCAGAGACAAAGCGCAGGACCTTCTGGTGTATCATCCACGGCGACTTCAATCGTCGTTTTTCCAGGGCCGCCCAGCCATGATTCCTGAGTCGGTGATGTATGTGCGGTCGCCGTGTGCCGACTCGGAGTGGATAGACGTCGACTTCCCGCTGTCCCCATCGGCACGAATTGAGCGGCGCAGGGAGAAATCTGTCGAGTCGCAGAGCAGCAGCACCAGCACCAGCACCCAGCCTACCGACCCGACGGCTGTCACTGGAGCAATATCGCACTCGTTTGCGCTGCTCTGTGAACTGATTGCGGTTGACAGCCGGATCGCCAGGTTCCTGTACAATGCCAAGGCTGCCAAGATCGACCGAGGAAGACCTGGCGGAGCGGCCATTCCCGCTGTCGACTTCCTGAGCCCAACGCCAGGCTCCGAGCATCTGGTGATTGCAGTAAGCCGCAATGTTGAGGTCGTCTCCGAGTATGCCGAGTTCCAGATCTGCGACCAGAAACTGCGCGTCCCTGCTCGACCGCGTCAAGAAACCCGAGTCGCTGCACGAGGACCATTGCAGGTTCGGCGACCCAGCTGCAAGGTTTGGCGATGCAGACTACGCCCAGCATGCCCTGCGGCTGCGCTGTCTGGCCCTACAGTGCAACATATATTCGGCCATAATCATCCTGCACTCAGCCAACCGCCGCTCGTTCTTCACCGAGTTTGACCGTCCGCCCGAGCTACTGGCCGATCAGGATGGTATGGCCGATCCAAAGGAGCATGCGCTCCGACAGGCCTTCAAGGCAGCATTTGGTGGTGTGGGGCAGGGACTGGTTGCTGACGATACCGAGCCCGAGTCATGGAAGGTGTGCGTCTGGTCGGCACATTCTCTGGCTGGATCGCTGCGGAGCAACAGCGATATCCCGGTCGACCGGTACGAGTCCAGCTCGTTCATCAGCATGGTGATTGTGACAAGCATCCTGCTGCGCCAGATCCGCCGGTGCAAGAAGGCATTGAAAACACTGGCAGTCCGGCTGTCTGCTGAGCGAGTGGACCCGCGAGCTGGATCAGTCGGTTGAGGATGTCAAGCTTCTGTGGGATACCATGTTGAACTGCGGCCCGCACCTGAAGATGGATGCAAAGGCAATGATGCTCAAGGCGATGGACATTGACGAGGTAACCAAGGCCGCCGACGAGCTAGCATCCCTTTCTCTCTAAGTTTAGCAATAGTTATTAATGGCATAGCATACGACATTGTATGTAGCACATCATCAGCACCTGGTGATGCATGTAGGAGGCAACAAACAAATATATAGAACATGATGAGTGAGTGAAATAGAAGGGGAGAACAGTTTAAAATGTGTTGACGGATGTTGAGAGGGGACAAGCAAGCAGGATGGTGGCATGGTCCATTTTAGTTCGCTGCTCAAGCATTGACCTGCGACGGCGCCAGGCTCAGCTTGGCCAGACGGTCCATGATCTGCTGCTGGCTGCTGCCACCTCCTCCTTCTCGGGGGCATCGTCCAGGCCCATGGCGCTGAGCTCGTTCTCCAGCTCTGCCAGGTCGTCATCCTCCTCCTCGCCGGCGCTGGCGTCGTGGTCATGCACAGCTGCATTGCTGCTCTCCTCCTTGAGCTTCTGCAGATACAGCGTGTTGATCCGGGTCAGCAGCTTGGCGGCAACATCGAGCAGCTGGCGGCGGTCCATGGCAGGCGCCGACTGCTGCTGCACAGCCTCCCTCGGCTGGTCGGCAACCATGCCAGCGCGCTGGCGCAGGTACGACACGGGCTCGTCCGAGGTGTTGCCGACAGCGACAGACCGCTTGGCGTACGACTTTTGCACCAGGATTGATGTCTTGACATCGGCGTTCTTGGCAATAAAGCTGCGCTCGCTCTCCTCGGTGTCCTCGAGCTCAGGCTCGTCGACCTCCGAGGCAGCGACGGCAGCAGCAGCGGGCGTAGCCACGGGTGTCGGCAGAACATCCATGGCCTGGCTGCTGCTGGTCGGCGCCGCAGTCTTGTCGGAGGTGCCGGCGATCTCGAGGTCGGTCAGCTTCTCGGCGTCGAGCCACTCATCGAGCGAAACCTCCTTGCCCGCATCCTCGTCCTCCGCATCCTCGTCCTCCGGCGCCTTGCACTGCAGGCCCATGGCGCGGTACGCCATCAGCGTGTTCAGGTGCGCCTGCTGCATGGCCGGGTCGACGACCTGGGCCTGCGGCACGGCGGCGCGCTGGCGCTGCAGGTACGGGTTGGTGCTCATCAGGCTGTCGGCAATGGCCTTCTGCTGCGCCTGCTGCAGCTGAGCCGGCGTGTACAGCTGCGAGTACAGCGACGTGTTCTGCGGGTGCGGCGCTACCTGGGCGTTGGAGTAGCCGCGGGGGCGCGCAATCGGGCGCGCTGTGGTCACCGAGTCAGGCACCACGCTGATGGACCCAGTGCTGCCATCAGACAGCGCCGAGCCGGTGCTCGAGACGCCGGGTTGACCGCGCCCAGCGCCAGGTCGTTGAGCGTCGGGTTGGGCAGTGGCACGACGTTGCCGCTGCCGTCGACCATGACCTGGCTGCCAGAGGCAGGGCCGTGCTCAACCCGGCGCTGCCCTCGGGGCTGGCAGTCAGATCGAAGGCAAAGCCGGTGGATGCGGCCATGGTGGCGGCATCGCGCCTGGCGCGCTCAAGCCGGCGTACATGCCGCCCGACGACGCTGACGACAGCAGTGGATCGGGGCTCGGGCCGGCCTGCAGATTGTTGCCCAGCGAGAACATGTCGTAGAGGCCGCTCGGGTTCGAGCTGTCGAGCTGCTTGATCAGCTGGTCGATGAACATCGAGCGCCCGCCGACCTCGGTCAGGTCGGGCAGCAGCTGCAGCAGGCCCTCGTTGAGCTGCTTGATCTCAGTGGCCGACTGCAGCGAGGCCGGCAGCTCGCTAAAGTTCAGGTTGTTGGCGTCGTACTGCTGCAGGAACGAGTACAGCTGGTCCTGACCTATACATGAAGAGCAGTTGGAGGACAAGGCGGGTTAGTATGCGTGCATCGCAGATATGAGCCAATATGCATGGAGTGTTGGCCAGACGAGTTCAAACAAAAAAAAAAAGCATGGCTGCCGCCGAGCCAATGCCTGCCTCGTATATCTGCTGCCGCATGCCGGTCAATAATTACGAAATGCCAAGACCTTCGCCAAGAAGCTCCCTTCTACTCACTGTTGTCTGGTGACGAGTGTGTATGTGCCAAGAGTCGCTGCAGTGACAATAGCTGCCCTTCCCTCCCCAGGTGAGAAACAGTGTGCAATGCTGAGAGCAAAAACAGATGATGCTATTGGAAACTGAAGAGCTATATGGAACAGGTAGAGACGTGTGTAAGGACGTGGGGAAATAGAGGGAATAAGTCGAGTAACATGGGATATGCGAGAAGGGGAGCACAAGTGACAGATGCAGGAGATAAGAATCGGAATGGAGTTGCAATACACATAGCCGCTAAATGGCACTACAGAGAAAAGTGCTTTTGGGAATCCCAAAAACAGGGCCGCCAACTGCCTGCTGCTGCTGCTGCTGATATTGCTACAACGCGAGAGGGAAGAGAAATAGAGGATAGAGGGGAGAGGGAGAGACCACTTCTACACAACCACAGAGCACGAGAGGGGAGGCCAACGCAGAAAGGGAATGAGAAAAAAATGAAGTGAGAAATAAGAAACGAAGCGAGGGGGAAATGCAGAAATAAGCTTAAGTGTAAACCACCCACTTTAGCTGGAGAGCAGAGTGTCAGATCCCGTAGTCGCTGGTCGCGAACGATCCAAGCGGGTCGGAGATCGGGGTATGGTAATGCGCCAGAGAGCGAGACAGCGGGGACAGACTAAGCGACGACTTGCGCGCATAGTAGCCGCCGTGGCTCAGCGGGTCCTGGCCGAGGACAGGCTGTATTTGGCCGAGAAAGTCGAGGACCGGGCTGTCGAGTGCCGCGGGAGCGGCGGGAACAGCGCGCCCATCGACGCCTCCGAGCTCCAGCTGCTGGCAGCAGACAGAGCCGGGGGCGTGTCGAGCGAGGACAACGACTGGCTGAGCGATGGCAGCGAGCAGGTCTTTGCCGGCTCGCTGGCAGCCAGAGGGAATGGCGACTGTGGGGTGGTATGTGTTGTGGTGGTGGTGATTTGCAGAGGGGATGATACAGCAGCAACAGCAGCAACAGCAGCAAGGTTCTTTTGCGTAATGCGGTACTCAGAGAGCGAGGGGAGTTGGGGGGAGTGCGAGTGCGATTTGGGAGAGATGGGAGGCAGCACATGGGGGGATGGTGGAGTAGAAGTGGGGTACAGGGCGCTGCTGGCGCTGGTAGCAGCGTCGGCATCAGCAAAATTGGCATTGTTAGCAGGAGGCAGGGCAGCAGGGCAGCCATGCTTTTCTCGTAGACCAACAGCATGTGCAAGACAATCCAAACCTTGACTAGTCTCATCGGTGCGGCACTTTTTGACCGTCTGCTGGAACTGCTCGATCGCCTCGATTCCGCGCTTGCCGTGGGCCATGCTGTTCGGGTAGTACTGCGTGTCGGGGATGTGCGGCACGTATCCGTGGAGCGGCGAGACGTTTGTGGGCGTGTACGGCGAGTTGCGGCGGAAGTGTGCTACAAACACAAAAGTGACGTTCATGTTTAGTAAAGTGATGTCGTTGTGATGCGCGGTGTTGCTTTGGAAATCGGCTAAAAATAGCGCCGTGGCTATCGCAGACAGGCTGGCGGGGCTGCTCTGCTTACCTCCGCTGTGGCCGATCAGGTCGATGGGCACCTGGCCGTCGGCAGGGCTCAGGGAGCCAACGGTCGGCGACGAGTTGGTCTGGGCCGGGGTGTGCATCTGGCTGGCAAAGTACTGGTAGTCCATGCCGTACATCTGCGGCGTGGTTTCGTCGGCGTGCAGGCCCTCCGAGTGTGTCTTTTCGTGCTTCTTCAGGTCCTGCGGACGCTTGAAGGACTTTGGGCACAGCGGGCACTTGAAGGGCTTGAGCGGCACGTGCACGCGGATGTGCGACGTGATGTGGTCGCGCTTGGTGCGCTTGACATGGCAGCCCTCCCACTTGCACTCGAGGCACAGGTTGCCGGTGGACTTGCGGCCGACGTGGTCGTTGGTGATGTGCGCGTAAAGCGTCTCGGGGTCGTGGAAGGCGGTGATGGTGCAGCTCTCCCACTTGCAATAAAGCATGCCGTCGTCGCTCATCGTGTGTATGTTGCTATATATGCTGTTGCTGAACACGGGAGATAAAGATGGAGGTTGTTGTTGTTGTAGAGAGGAATAAAGGCCAATAGGGAAAAACGCTGTATTCTCCCAGAAGCCGTGGGTGGTTTACTTTGAGAGTATTTATAAGTGGAAAAATATGTCTGGAAAAAGTGGGGCAGAGAAAAAGAGGTGGGCGTGTGCCTTGCTGCTCTCCGCGCCTGCTAGCCTTGCGGAAAGAGTGCATAAAAATAATTGCCAGTGCCAAGACCTGACTCTTGGCAATGCTTGGCTGGCTGGTGGGCTGAAATTGGCTCACGTGTTTTCTGGCTAAATTGCTGGTTGGGCACGCACGCCCGAGCGCCGCTTCAGGGGAAGTCCTCGTCCCCGATTATGACAAATGCGGGAGCGTCGGTTTCCGGCTACAGTGGACAAAGGCGATTGATCTTGAGCTGTGCGCCAAGAGTCTGCGCAGGATTTCTGGGATAACTTCCCAACCCGATGGAGTTGTTATTGCAATCTCTAGAAATGCTTACCTTGCCTGCTGCTGGTGCTGCTGCTGGCGCTGCTGCTACTGCTGGTGCTGGCGCCTTGCGCTCTGCGACAGCATTTTCCCAGCATTTTCGGTCTTGGTGTGGCAGCTGCCGAGGCGCTGCTGTCGATCTCATCGTCGCTGAAGAATCCCTGCGAGTCTGCATCCCAGTCTGTCGCTAGCGGCAACGCTGCCGAGGTCTGGGCGGCTGCCTGCTACAAGTGGAAGTCCTCGGTGCTTAGTAAACATGCGTAACCGTAGGATACCAAGAATTGGCCCTCCCTTGCTCTGAGAGTGGTTGTGTTTGTGCCAAGGGAGGGCTGTGAAATGAAGATGCTGACCCTGTCTGCCGAGCCTTGGCGTTGGCGGGCGCGACTTCTGGAAGCGCTCCGAGATCGCGCTGGAACCCGAGCGATGCATCGGCAGCCCGCCGCTGAGCGGTCTCCTGGCTCAGCTCCGCATACTGGCGGTCCATCTGCTGCTGCAGCTGGGCGTAGTGCTCGTGGCGCGACTGCTTGTACTCGGACTCTTGGGCGCGCCAGGTCATCAACCCACGCTGTGCTCGAGTTGGCCAGCGCCGTGTACACCTCCTCCATGGCGGCAATGGCCGGCTGCAGCTCGCGCGCCGCAGTCTCGACAGCCCTGAGCTGGCCCTGCGTGTCGGCCAATAGCTCGAGCTCGGCTGTGGCCCGGCGCGCAGCATCCCCGTGTCGCTGCGCAGCATCAATGACACGGCGGATCTGCTGGTCGATTTCCTACATACGGTTGCATGAATCAGCACTCGCTCTGCACGGCCTGCGAGCCTCCACGCCCATCAGACGGTCCTGCAGCAACACAACTTGCCTGGCACTTGTGCATGGTCTGGTTGTGTCGCCGTTGGGTGGTGGTCCACCTCGCCTCGAACCTATTTTTAACCGGCTTTGCAGCTGATTTCTTTAGCAGTGTGCGGAGGGGCCAATGGCTGGAATCCATGCGTGTGTGAAGCAGGAGCGCGGTGATCGCCCTCCTTTGCAGGCAAGGACTGAAGCGTAATCCCGCAGGCGCTGACAATAGCCACCAGCCTACCTTTGCACCGCCGGCACCAGCTGGTCTGGAATGCGCCTACAATATCCCAATGGCGATATAAAGCGCCTCTCGGGTTCATTAGCAAATGCACAACGGAGCAGCGGCAAATAATCGTCTCAATCCCATGTCGCCTCCCCATTGTGGCCCAACCAATGGGGGGGAAACAAAACAGTGCCACAGCAGCTGGGCGACTTACTCTGGCGCCGTCTCTGAAGCGCGGCTGGCAGTAGCGCGCGGGCTGTCGCGACGCGACTCGGCGGCGGATGTGCTGCGCGAACCAAAGATGCTGTCGACGAGCCTGCCCAGCGACTCAGGGGCGGCTGGAATCGGCGTGTGAATCTGCGATCGGCCAAAGTACATGATTGGGAGCGGGCAACAGGATACTTTTGCGAAGAGAGGGAATTAAAGCTTCAGAGAGTTCCTGGGCTGGGCGCGTTTCCCGTGGGCCAATAAGGCCCGCAATTAGCACCAGCCTCCGATTGTGTGCGAGTATGGCTCGCCAGCGCACTTGAGCCCGCCCAAAAGCAGCGCGGAGGACAGACGGGCCGGACAATGCTGTGTGCTGGAACGTCGATTCTGGCAGGCAATAAACACGTACATGACGCAGAGCGGCAGACGGGCCTCAAGCCTCGCGCCCTCCTGGACGACGGTCTGTGGCGCCGAGCGTGCATCAATTGCGAGATCCCATGCGTCTCTGCACCCGAGTAACTGAGACACAAGGCCGCTCATGGGGTGATTTGGGGGCAGGGTGCTCGAGTGGTGTCGCTGCTGCCCAATTAGAGTCGATGGGAACGAAAGGCAGCTCTTTGAGGCCTGTGTGCTGTGAGCATCGCCTTCTCGCCTGCTCTTAACCCTCCTGCCTCTTTTTTCTCTAACGCAGCTTTTTGTTCCTGTTCTTTCTCTACAAAAATACCCACCAGCCATTCTCTGTGGTCTCTCCCTCCCTTCCCCTTTTCGCCCCTCTCTGCTCATTCTCTCAGTACTATATCAGCCGTCCGACTCACCCATATATACGTGAAGGAGCGGTGTCTTGTTCTGGGGCTTCACTTTCGGTTCAGACAAAACGGAGCCAAACAACAACAGCGCGGATACCGGCAGCATCAATCACTGTTCAGGACCAACACACACGGTCCTTTGAAACATAGCAGCTCTGTTCCATATTTGAGTGGAAAAAGGCTCGTCTTTTCTTTCTCTTCTCCATCCCCGCCATACTTTTTTTTCTCTACTTTCTGCTCTCAGCAGTCGGTTTTACATATCTCGCGCCCTGTTTTCCTGCCGTAACAAAGTGGATATGGTCGACCACGGCACAGTTACCATGCCCGTCAAGGCACACACCAGCGGGTTTGGCAGCAGCACCAGCAACGTCCCGGCATACCTCAGCACATCCAAGTCGACACCGGCATCCACGTCGCAACGTCGCTGGCACCAATCGGCCTACCAAAGTCGTCCGCTGGCCCACAACAACAACAACAGCAACAACAACACCATCAGCTGAAGAAGGCGAGCTCGGTGGCTGGCAACATGCTGACAACAAAGACTGCAAACAATTTCACGATAAGCATCAGCAACAACAGCAGCATGCGTAGTCTGCACGGAGACCGGGCCGCGTACGGGGACAGCATGGAGAGCCCGGGCAGCGTTCGCAGCCAGTTCACGACACACACGGCGCCCGCATCGGCCAGCGGCAGCCGGCCACTGACGCGGTCGGGCGCGGCAGCGATCCGGCGGACATACTCGAGCAACTCGATGAAGGTGCAAAAGATCTCGGTGGGACCCAAGAGCTTCACCAAGATCAAGCTGCTGGGCAAGGGCGACGTCGGCAAGGTGTACCTGGTGCGGCAGAAGGAGACGGGCAAGCTGTACGCAATGAAGGTGCTGTCCAAGGCCGAGATGGTCAAGCGCAACAAAATTAAGCGCGTGCTGGCCGAGCAGGAGATACTGGCCACGGCCAACTTCCCCTTCATTGTGACGCTGTACCACTCGTTCCAGAGCGACGAGCGCCTGTACTTTTGCATGGACTACTGCATAGGCGGCGAGTTCTTCCGTGTCCTGCAGTCGCGGCCCGGAAAGTGTCTGCCCGAGGAGGACGCCAAATTCTACGCGGCCGAGGTAACATGTGGTAATGTATCTCCAACCATGAGGGTAATATTGGGAAAGTCGGTATTGTTCAGGCGTGCTGTTTCCCCTTTGTCGGAACCTCGCATGTCGTCAGTCCGCTGCTATTTTGTTGTGCTCTGCTCCCTCCCTCATTGAGCTGGCAGTGTGGCTAATTTTTTTTCGCACTCTGCTTTGTAGCTCTCGAATACCTGCATCTCTCCGGATTCATCTACAGAGACCTCAAGCCAGAGAGTAAGTGTCTGGAAGCCTTGCCTTGACGTAGCCAGTACTGCGTTTGCCCGGTGTGTTTTGCTCGCCGTATCCATTCTCTAACTTGTTGACGCAATCTAGATATTCTACTGCATGAGACGGGCCACATCATGCTGACGGACTTTGACCTGTCGAAGCAGTCGGACCCGCCAGGCACCCCGAACGTGCTCAAAAACTCGTCGTTCTTCTTCAGCCTGCCGTCGATAGACACGCGATCGTGCACAGCCGGATTGCGTACGAACTCGTTTGTCGGCACAGAAGAGTACATTGCGCCCGAGGTGATCAAGGGCGTTGGACACTCGAGCGCGGTCGACTGGTGGACATTAGGCATTCTGATATTCGAAATGCTGTATGGCAGCACGCCGTTCAAGGGCTCCAACCGCAACGCAACATTCAGCAACATTTTGAAGTCGGACGTGATATTCCTGCAGCCGCCCACGCACCAGGCAGTCTCAGCACCGTGCAAGGCGCTGGTGCGGCGGCTGCTGACAAAGAACGACAAGAAGCGGCTTGGATCGCGCGCAGGCGCGGCAGACGTCAAGCAGCACCCGTGGTTCAAGTCGCTGAGCTGGGCGCTGTTGCGCAACCGCACGCCGCCGATTCTGCCGCTGGCTGACCCGCAGAAGCAGCAGCTGTTGCAGTTTGCACTGACATACGAGCCGTCGCAGGATTCGCACAAGCGCGGGCGCGGGCGCGAGTCCACGTCGCTGGACATTGAGCGCGAGAACCTGTGGCTATCGGACCCATCCAAGAAGGGCGCTGATCCGTTTGAGAAATTCGCGTCCATGACCATCCTGCACGACGGCGACGAGGACTACGGGCTGTTTATCCCAAAAGAGAATAGCTCGGACTCGCGCTGGACCGAGGCGAGTCTACGGCTGTCGAACACGACTGATCATGCACATCTCTATGTGAGATGTCTCGATTTCTTTACGTTATTTCACCTCCCACCACTCTCCTTTGACTGCTTTCGCCTCCATTAAACGATACATACATGTGTTGATTCACGCCAGCATCGCTGTCGATATAGACTACCATGCTTTGCCGTATGGTCAGCAGCAATCGCCGTTTAGCCCGGCCCTGCTCACAGCACATCCGACGGACATTCAGAGGTGTGTTTCTGGATAAGATGTATGGAATTTCAAAATGAACTCGCAGATAACAAAGTTGGAGACGTCTGCTGCATGGCATTCAGAGGGAGTTCTCGCTTCACTCGAAGCGCTCGTCCAGGAACGCCCTGATCTGTGGGAAAATGACATCAGACGTCGCACCCGCAAATGTCGACAGAATTCCGCGCTTGTCATAGTACTCCAGCAGCGGCTCAGTCAGCTGGTGGTACTGGTCAAGCCTGCGCTTGAATGACTCTGGGTTATCGTCGGGGCGGTGCTCCAGCGGCTCGCCGGTGACATCGTCGCGGCCCGGAACCTTGGGCGGGTTATACGTCAGATTGTACACTCTGCCCGACGGCACGTGCACATACCGCTCGACGATGCGCTGAAGAATGACATCCTCGGGCACCGCCAGGTTGATAACCGAGTTGAGCGGCTGATCAGTCTCTGTCAGCATGTGGTCAAGCGCCTGTGCCTGGGTGATGTTGCGCGGGAAGCCGTCCAGCATCCAGTTGGCGCTGACCGTGGTCAGTTCGCTGCGGATCAGCTCGACGATAATGGCGTCAGAGACAAGTTCGCCGCGAGCCACGGCCTCCTTGGCCTTCATGCCCGCTGCTGTCTGCTCGGCGATATTGCGCCGCAACACATCGCCGCTCGATATCGTCGCAATGTCGTAGAACCCGCGAATCCGCCCCGACTGTGTGCCCTTGCCGGCTCCCTAAAAATGATTCGCTAGATTAGCCTGTTTTTGGATCCGGTGGAAAAGGGGGCGTGAGCATGCATGGGCAATGCAAAAGACAGTCACATGGATAAAGCAAACGGAAAACAACTTACCGGTGCTCCGAGGATAAGCATTCGGGCCGGGACACCGTTCCTGGTGCGTGTCTTGAGCTGCTGCTGGAGCCGCTCGGGCGTTGGTTGCGTGGCAGGCTGGGCGGTCTCGTCCTGTGCGACCTCGGCCGACGACGATGAGAATGAGCTTTGGTGTCTGCGGCTGGACAGGACGGCGACCTCGGACGAGCCGGCTGTGGAGCGGAGTCCCTGGAGAGCACGGAGCCCAGCGAGCCTATGTGGGAGCGAGTTCATTTGGAAATTCAGTTTCGATAAGAAAAAAAAGTTTGAAAAGTCAGATAAAGCGAAAAGGAAGCGAAAGAGAGCTAGGGGATTCTTCTCAAGCACATGCCACCCCTGCCTTTTCTACCCTTCCAGCGCCATAAAAGTTCCTTGGTAAGCTCGAAAACTATCTCCAGAGTCTTTTTGCCGCTGATGCTCCCAACAAAAAATCTCTAATATCCGCGTTCCAAGTAACTCCAAGCATTCCATGGCATTTTCGGCAGTACACAGACAGCAGCAGCAGCTTGTATGGCAAGGCACGCTCGACCACGGACCCGGCGAGACGAGTGTGACTGCGTCCCTGGTCAACTGCTCCTCAAAGCGCCTGTCCAGGCCACTCTGGCCCACCGCACACTCGCTCCGGCTACTGTCGCCTGTTGCCATATCCTCGATCCCGCCAATGCTCCTGAGCAGCGTGCACTTCCATCTCTTCCTCACAGCATCCGACCAGGCGTCGCAGCGATACATCAACGGCCTGGTCTCCATGCTTATCTCTCACGGCCCGGTGCCGGATGCTGCGGTATATGTGCGCACCGAGGCACACGCAGCAGCGACCAGCTCGATGCCCAGAGGCAGCCGCCGGCCAGCCCTACGGAATTGTGTATCTGGAAAACGGCCAGCTAACCCTGCACATGCTGAGCGCTGCGCCGTCCGCAATTCCGGCCGACACAGCGATCTCTGACAGTGAGCTGCCGAGTCTGGCCAGCGAGCGCAAGTTCCTTATATGGCATGCGCAGCAGCAGCATATGCGCGAGCAGCAGAAACTTGCGCAGGCAAAGAGCCGCGCCGTGAAGCGCCAGCCCAGCACCACCACTCGCCGCAAATCACGCATGACGCTGGCCGATATCGAGCAGTTTGCCCAGGGCGTCAGCGAGCCGCAGACAAGCCCGCCACCAGCGACAGCTACCGAGGCGAAGCCCGACAAGGACGTCGAAGAGCAGAACAAGAGCACGGCCAAGCAGCTCATCATTGCTGCACTGAAGGAGCGCCAGATCTTCCGCGCGCATAAGGACTTTGCCACGCTGTGGAGCCTCATCTTACAAGAGCTGCAAGTTTGCGCTGCGTGACAAGATCGGCTGCCAAGCACTGAGTCTTGGCGACCTGAAGCGCGAGGTCGAAAAGCACACCGCATTCTACTGCCCAAAGTAGTGTTGAATGGACATTTTTTGAACATAAAAACATTTTGTTGGATGCAGGGCTCGTCTACATGGCAATGGCGCTGTCGGGGTGATACGCCTCGTAGCCATAGAGGCCAGCAAAGATGATGAACAGGACGCCTCCAGCATACGTGATCTTCTTGACCGATATCCGCGACGCCAGCAGCTGCCCACCGACCACAGCCAGCCCCGTGCAGCACGTGTGGCCCAGAATCGTGCCAATGCTTACCGCATACACGTTCTTGGCCGCGCCGAGCGCAATCGTCGCCAGCTGCGACCGGTCTCCCCACTCGGCCAAGAATACCAGCACAAACGTCTCGACAAACAGCGGCGACAGCAGCAGGCTCAGCAGGTTCTTGAGCGACTCGAGCACGCCAGAGGTCTTTTCCTGGTCGTCCTCGTCGCCCGAAACATTGACGTTGAACGAATCGTCAGGCTTCTTCTCGCTGCCGGACTCACCGGCCTCCATGGCCATCTGCGACGCCTTGGTGTCCTTCTCGTTGAGCTCGGCCTCAACCTCCTCCATCTCCTTGTGGATCTCGCTGCCGTCCATCTCGCCCGCCTCGCGCAGCAGCTTGACGCCGAACACCAAGAACATGACGGCAGCCATCAGCGACACCCACGACATGGGCACAAACGTCACCACCGTGTGGCCCAGGAACGCCGACAGCACTGACATCAGCCAGAGCGCCGAGCAGGCCGCCAAAAACACCGTCAACCGCGGATTGCTCATTGCCAGAATTGCCGCAATAAGGAATGTCTTGTCGCCAATTTCAGACACGAAAATCATCAGAATCGACGCCAGCAGCGAGTCTGACGCCATGCCCATGCCTGTGCCCTCGACTGACGCGTATGTCTCAGTGGGAAGTGCTGGCATTCCAGTGGCCATTGCAACCAGGGAGGTTGACGCAAAAGGCACGTACTCGTCCATATTGTGTCGTCTGTATGTAAAAAGGCGTGTGGAAGTGTGTAATAAAAGGTGCAATACGAAAGAAAAGTGAGGGGAAGAAGGACAAGGCCTTCGGCGGTGTGGAGGAGGGGGTTAAAGGGGGGAAATATTGGAGTTCTACAGCAGAGGAAGAGAGAGGAGTGAAACTCTTTGGGGGAAAATAGACTGGGATAGTCACCAGGCAGCGGCGGTGGTCTATTTTGAGAAGCCAAGCCCAAAGCGTGACCTGTATGGCCCCACCCATTAAGCCTGCATAGCGCGTCTCGGAGATCTCGCGGCCAATCAGCCACCTGGCTGTTACACCAACCAGCTGAACCCAACGTGCATTCAAGATGGAGGACAGCCTTCATCCATCGATGCCAAGCCCATAGGCAGAGACATGCATAGGCGCCCCATGGCTCAGCCCAAGGATCACAGCTCCCGGCAGGTGATTGCCTCCTTGAACGAGCTGCTCTTCGAGTTTGCACCTGCAAAAGACAAGCCAGAAAGAACCAATGATGCCTGCTATTTCTTAATGCGAGGGGAAGGGAGAGTTCAAGCGGGTGCTTTGCTGAGACCATCAGGGAACTCTCCTGCCTCTGCGTAGCCAAACTGAAGCGACGTCCTCTCAACCAAAGGGTGCGTGAGGATATCTTGTGAATTTGTGCAGCACATGTGCGAAAGCGAATTAAACAGATGCTACTGGTACGCACGCGGCATGCTGTAAATACCCAGATTCATGTGGTATTCCCACAGGCTGTGCACATCAATAACGATTCGGATCACATTTTCCAGTGGCCTGTGCTTGCTCTGGCAACTGGATAATACCCCGTACCATGGACTGTGTGGCCTTGGTAAATGGGCTCAGGCGTACACATATAGCCATCATGCTGTTGTGCAGTGCAGCAGTGGTGAACAGCCTGCCCCAGTGCAGTGCTCGAAAAAGTCAACATGTCTGCCAGTGGCTCCATAGCTGCACATATGCTCTGCCTCGATTACTGTAGGTGTAGTGCTTGCAGTCGGTTGCTAGCTCTTCACCAGAGAATCACTCCATTACCACCACAAGTGCTGGCTTAATTCTTGCACCTAGGATATATGCCTGACCAGCATCGTTTCCAGGGATCCTATACATGCACATCATGTTAGTCCCAATGACACTGCGACTGCCGACGGCAGCTGAATGCAATCACAACTGGTCGTATCAACCCAAATCAGCCCGGCACAAATAGTGCTTGTGTTCGACGCGTGGGGCTTTTGCTCAGCCTCCACAGAAGGATGCAGCTTGTGCAAGGCACCATTTTTCTGGCACGGCAATTATTTTTGCATCGCCGGTAAGGCATGTTCGCCAGCCTCTCCTGCACCTGGGCCGTTTCATCTAAACGCCGTGCGAAGACTATAAATAGCGACAGCTGTCTCGCCCGAAGACCAGCCCTTCATTTCTCAGCGTTCACCACAAACAGAAAACTTTCCTCCCACTGTCTACTCGTTCTTTTTGTGCAGGTACTCGTCATTGAAAATGGTGGTGTTTTCCCCAGATGTATTCCCCTCTCCCTCCCCTCTTCACGTCGATGACCGTCTCGACATTGCCGATGACGTCGACGACATTGTCCATGTCAGTCCTCCTCAGCCGCCGGCCCTGGTTGCGCCTGTCCATTCTGGCCACGCCAACCGCTTCCTTGAGCTCCTTCAAGAAATGAGGGCCTCATTCGACGGTGCCTGCAAGACCGAGCTGGGGTCTCGCACAAGGCGAGCTGGTCAGTAAGCTCATTTCAGAGCAAATGATAACGCCGCTAACGCCAGAGAACATCAACCGCATGCAGGAGCAGATATCTCAGCATCATTTGGCTATTGCCTCAGTAGCTGCGCTGACTGAGAATTTGTTCCATACCTCGACGAGGCTATCGCCCTGTACACGTCGGTTTTGAACGGTGAGTATCCGGTTGAGAAGGACGGGTCACAGGCCCAAGCTGTCCTGTGTGCTTTACCGCACACGAACGCGCCAGCTGTGAACACCGTGAAGAGTATCCAGCCTAGTGTAGATTTTGACCTAGTCAAGTTTGCCCACAGCCCGGATGGCTACATCAACGAGTTTATTGCTTCGGGCTTGAAGGACCCTCATGCGGACAGCACTGCCAAGCACACGTTTTTGCTTTCACATTCACCTCCTCTGCTCAAGTACTTTTTGTTCAATGAGGTCAATTTTGTTGATAGCTGGGACGGCTTTACGAAAAAGGCTCGTGCTGCATTCAGGCGTGCTGCTGCAATTGACACAATCATCAAAGAAAGGAATGAGGTCGCCGGCTTCGTCGACTGCAACAGCATCTTCAAGCTTCGCAAAATGAAGTATGGAAACGTTTGCTCCGAGGTCAACATCTTTTCGAGCATCTGCACCGTGGCTCAGCAACAAGTGATTGTTGAAGCCCTGGTGAAAGAAGGGATCTTCAACATTACCCAAGGCGGCCTGGCTAGGGCCATGCACTGCTTGCCGACCACTTCCGCCTAACCAAACTCAGTCAGATGTTTTTAAATAAATTGATGTTGCCGCACGACCTGTTGTCACGTCCAGCTTTGGTAGAAGCGCGACACTCCCTTGGCGTGTGGCATTGTTGGGTATGCTCTAGCCGCATTGACCAAAAACCCGTGTCCTTATCGACTGGTCGATTCCCGGGCTAACTCTCCCGCAAGCCGCGCACCTAATCCCTCCAAGCAACATGGGGCAGAGAGTGACGGGCTTGCCAAGAGTACGGCAAAAGATCGATAAGGTTTCTGCAGCTTCCAGGCTGGGGCGATCGGCGAGTATACCCCCAGGCAAATGTGGTGCCGTTATGGCGGGGATTTCCCCAGAATACAAAACAAATTTAGTCATAAAACTATATTGCTTCCATATGCGCCAGGTGCTCGTCACCATGTAGCCCACTGCACCTAACGGCTACAGCCCTTTGAGCAACAGACACGCCTTGTAGCAGACAGCGGCGACAAGTGACGGTAATAAAACATTTATTGTATAGATGCGGAAAGGACACTAGCTGATTTTATATAGGCAGCACTCATCGTCGTCAGCAGGGTATCAGCAGCGCTATTCTTTATCTTCACCCGCTCCTTGGAGGGGATACTTGGTTCGGACATTCTTCCAATACTTCGCGTGAACGTCCCCAATACCGAGGATTTTTTAGAGCTCGGTTATCGAACAAGCCCATGTACAGTCCTCTTGCAAGCCTTTGCAAATATTCGATATCGGGCTGGGCTTGGTTGAACCTGCGAACAATCCTCTGCTCAAAATCCTGAACACAGCAGAGACGAGACTTTTTTACATCTCCAGCAGTTTCAGAATCCCAAATATGCCATGTTATAATGGACAACTTCTTCATCTCTTCCGGTGATCGCCGATATCTCTCACCAATACCGACCGTTGCACAGTGACAAAGTAGGTAGAATAGCGACTCCCAGTCGTCCAACTCTGTCCGCTCCACATTTGATCCAAACAGATTGTTGATGCTCCTGTAGGGGAATGTCCCCACATTCTCTGGGTTCGGCGCCTGGTGCTCACTTACATCCACTGCGCAGTCGAAATCTATCAGTAGTCCGCGAGGTTGTTTGCCTTCCTCACGCACGACAAGGATATTGTTGTCTGAAATGTCGCGGTGGAGGATGTTGCACCGTCGCAGCACTTCTGAGTGGCAGCGCATCGCATCGCCTAGCACAACAATGAGCTCGTGGACAGACTCGACGGTTTCCAGTGGTTCACCAATCGGTGACATAACCAGACGCTTATGGACGCGGAACGGAATTGCCGCATTGTCTGGCTTGCGCAGTGAGTAGAGCGGGCCCAGTGCATTTTTCGTGTTGTCCTCAAATCGGCCCCCGTCAGTATCTATCGAGACACGACCACCGGCTTCGAGCTTTGGATAGACCAGGTCCTCGACATCTGAGTTCGCAAGTTCCTCTGTGATTCGGCGCATAAACATCACCTCGTCTCGTCTGTCTCTGGTGGGGTCCTCTGTGGCTTCCGGCCATGTGTCCTTCAAAGAAAACTTGGGCTTGATTTCGTCGCCAGAAGGCCTCTCGTCTGTCACCAAAAAAGCACCTCGTGTGCCGACCGAAAAGGCTGTCTGCTCCTGGTAGCACCTTGTCAAAGTAGTACGTTTTTGTGGCTGCAGAGCATGATGACTCGTCTGCTGTGTCAGGACACTCGATGGTCCCGCAGTTGTTATCCTTGTCCCAGTGGATTGTTGTGTCGAATCCCAACTGGTCGTCATCGGCAGAGAGACCAGTAAACTAGCAGCTCGATGAATTGTTGGCGACCAAATGCCAGTGGACATGTCAAGAGCGCTGGATGAGAAGACCACATCGTTGGAAAATAGACACACCCGCACCTCATTGTCGCAGACGGTCAAGCCAAAAGCAAAGCGCCGGTCGAACTGAGCCTTATAGATGCTGCGTGTGCTTTTCATCAGCTGCGCATATGCCTTGTCAACGATGCGCCGAGTTTTGCCTGGTCGTGCCTCGATGACAGCGAATGCGTCAGCATAGCAGAAGTTGTTGAGCAGCTCGATACTGCTGTCTCTGTGTTGTGTAGTGATGCCTGCTTCGATGGTTGGAGCATTGCCTGTGTTGCTGGGATGGCACTCTTGATTCATGCATGGTAGAAGGCGGCGATATGTGCGATGCTCCCCAAGCGCATCTGCACCCAATGCGCTAATGAAGCTGTCGATCTGCTGTGCGACGAAATAAATGAATGACTGCACGGATGTGTGTATCTGTTTAGCATCGTCCATATTGTCACCACAGGTATTGTCTGGTGGTGTAGATGGTGCTCCAATAGGCTGATGCTGTATCGACTCGGGTGCAATCCACTCCTGAAACCCTGCAAATACATTGGCCGTGGCTGCACTGCGCTCATCCTTGCTCATGGCAGATGCTGTATCGGAGAACAGCAGCTGTCGATAGCTGTTGTTTTGCATGGGCGCTTCCAAAGCTGACTGGGTTTTGCTGGTGTCAGCTATTGCGTATGTGCTAGCTGTGTTGAGCCGATGCTCCAGCTCGGCTGAGATGTGCTTGGAAATGTTGCTGGCAAGCACTCTCCCGGCAGCACTCCGCGGTTTTGCGATGTCGAGCACTGCATCTGCATCTCTGATGAGCCGCGTCTTGACCCACATGTCTGCCTCGGTGTCTGTCTCGTCATCGTCGTCGCCGTCATCACTACACCACCTGCTATCAAGCGAGGATTCCGCTGTATATGATGCCATACTCGGTGCTGAGGATACTGTGGAACTGGAAGACCCGTTCAACGTGGCAGCGGTTCTAATCTTGCTGGACTCTGGAGACCATTCTACATTGTTCTGTAAATGTTAGCTGGTCATCGTATAGTAGACAGCCATGTACTTGCAAAGACGACAGCCATGTGCTTACCTTTTGGTTGACTTGAGGTGTGTGAGTTAATTGGCGACAGCAATTTATTGCCTGAGCTTGAAACTTGTGCATGAGCACTCTGTCTGGTGCGAATTCTGGGCTGCGTGTCAGTGCCTTTAGTTTTGGCTGCTAAATGCTTCTTTTTGCGCGACTGGCTGCTAGCCTTTTTGGCAGATAATCGGGAGCTAGGTATTGAAGACTCGCCTACACTTCCATATATAGGTCGATTAGTATCCGACACTACCACTCTCCTTTCCTACTAATGATGTACACCATATCCTTACCTTCACTTGAAACCGCTGCCTGCGCCGTTTTTTGCTGGCGATGGCCTGTTGTTCTTCACCAGATTTTTGTCTGTCTGATGCATCTTGACGCCAGAGCTTACCGGCTGATCAGTCGTTTGAGCAGCGGGCTGAGCTCCTGTTGCTAATGGTACGACTACGATGGAAAATAGGTGGTGGTTCATTTTAATTCAGTGTTCTCGATGCCATCACATTTACCACAAGCATAGGCTTACCTCCAGTTGAAGTCGGAATCTGCTCCGAGCTTGCCAGCGATGGTATGTCGATAGGATGTGAGAGTAGTGCCTGAATATTCTGCTTGGTGTGGGCGCTTGCTCGTCTGTCCACAACCCTTTTTCTTGTGGCCTGGCGCTTCCTTGTGCGTATTTGGCTGACATCCTTCCTGGAAACAATCCGAGTACGCAACACCAGCGATCCGGCTATTGAGTTTTATACTGTGTTGATTAGTATCTAAAAAGCAAACGCACATGCCATGCTAGTGACAACAATGTCTTACCATCCAAATCGCTTGAAGTGTGTGCCTTTTTAGGAGGCGATGGTCCTTCATCATCAGACGAATCCTCATCATCGGCCATTTTTCTTTTTGGCGATAGAGCATTCTGCCTTGGAAGTCACTTCAGTGGCAGACAGAACTCTTGCTGCTGATAGTACGACTACAGTGACAAAAAATAGCAGCTCACTTTAGTACGGTGTTCTTGGTATAGGCATAACTACGACTAGCATACACCTACCTCCAGTCGAATCCTGAGCCTGCCCCGTACTTTTCGGTGACGAAATGTTGATAGGGCACACCAGTAGTGCCTGAATACTCCGCTTGGTGTGAGCGCTTACTCGTCTGCCCACAGTCTTGTTTCTTGTGGCCTGGCGCTTCTTTGCGCATAATTGGCTGTCAGTTTTGCGGGCAATAATCCGGGTGCGCAACACCAACGAGTCATCTACAATGTCATGTATCGTGTGGTTAGTATCTGAGGGGTCAGTACACCTACTGCTTCAACAATGCGAATGTCCTACATACCTTCCGCGTCACCATATGTGCGTGTCTTTTTGGCAGGCGATGGTCTGTCATCATCGAGCGAATCGTCATCATCTGTGAACTTTCTCTTGGTGCTGGGGTTGAGCGTTTTGCTGGTGTCACTCACACGAGAAGTGCACACCCTCTTGGGTGGGTATATTTGCAGGTCGATGCCTGGCTGGTCGGGGTCCGAAAGCGGCCGCTTGGTGCCGATGCAGACTATGGAGCCACAAGTGTGCACCTCGAGTACCTGCTGTTGCTGTGCGGGAATTTGCTTGCTGCTCATTACAAATGAAGTAATTAGAGAAAATGCAGAAAATGTAAAGCTGGGAGGTCAAATAAGCGAGATCAAGAGGCCGTCAACAGTCTACAGTTCAACTAAGCTCTTTGAGCAGGTGTGTCTACCAGTGTGGTCTTTGCTTTGGTGCTATGCCATTGTTGTCATTAAGATCAAGCTGTTTATACTGCTTGAGCAAATCGAATCTGATTCAGCTAGGCATCTGTCACCCGAAATGTGGCTGATGATGAGGAATGCTGTACTATTACTAGCGAGACATTGGCTGCAATCGACAAACTTGAGCTACGCATACTCTCTCCAACAATATTCATTGCTCTTGACACTCAAATCAGCAAAGGTTAAGTTAACCAGGTGAGCGAGCCACCTATCGGCATTGAGGTATTGTGTGCCATCAATGTGATATATACTACTGTAAGCTGCGATAATGGCACATGCTTTAACTATACTCTAGTCCTCAGTACCTGAGTTTCAATGTAGTGTGAAAAATAATAAATATGCAATTTAATAGAAAATTATAGAAAAACTCCAGCATCTGAATCCGCCAGTGCTTTAACCACCATCATCGAGTCCCTCCAGGCTTTTTCCATGACCTCAAGCAAGTCCGAAACAATCGTGTACTTCACACTTATCCGTTCTGCAAATGGATTAACACCCTCAGGCTCTCCTTCAACTGTCGCACGGCCTGTCCCCTTGTACCGAGGGCTGTTTAGAGTTTGGTTATTGAACAAGCCCATGTACAGTCCTCTTGCAAGCCTTTGCAAATATTCGATATCGGGCTGGGCCTGGTTGAACCTGCGAACAATCCTCTGCTCAAAATCCTGAATACAATAGAGACAAGACTTTTTTACATCTCCAGCACCTTCAGCATCTTCTGTGCGCCATTTTATAATGGACAACTTCTTCGTTTCTTCTGGCGATCGCTGATATCTCTCACCAATACCGACCGTTGCACAGTGACATAGTAGATATAGTAGTGACTCCCAATCTTCCAGTTCTGTCCGCTCCACATCAGATCCTGACAGGCTGCTGATGCTCCTATAGATATGAGATCCTGACTGAACAGTACGAGTTTCGCCATTATCCTTTTCCAGATCCAGGGCATTATCGAAATCCACCAATAGCCCACGTACTGGTTTGCCCTCCTCACGCACGACAAGGATGTTATTGTCTGAGATGTCACGGTGGAGGATATTGCACCGCCGCAGCACCTCGGTGTGGCAGCGCATCGCATCGCCTAGTACAACGATAAGCTCGTGGACAGACTCGACGGTTTCCAGTGGTTCACCAATCGGAGACATAACTAGGCGCTTATGGACGCGGAACGGTATTGCTGTGTTGTCTGGCTTGCGCAGCGAGTAAAGCGGTCCCAGTGCATTTCTCGTGTTGTCCTCAAATCGGCCCCCGTCAGTATCGAACGAAACACGACCACCGGCTTCGAGTCTTGGATAGACCAGGTCCTCGACATCTGAGCTCGCAAGTTCCTCTGTGATTCTGCGCATAAACATCACCTCGTCCCGCGTGTCGTCATGGTCCTGTAGAACCTCCGGCCATGCATCCTTCACAACAAACTTGGGCTTGATTCTGTCACCAGCAGGGTCCTCATCTGTTGCCAAAAAGCACCTCGTGTGCCGACCGAAAAGGCTATCAGCTTTGGCAACTTCATCTCTGAAGTAGTACGTTTTTGTTGCCTGGCTGCCTGACGACTCACCTGGGGTGTCAGGGCACTCGATGGTCCAGTACTCGTGCTCTCTATCCCAGGTCATCGTCGGATCATACCCCAGCTGATTTTTGTCGCACAGCGAGAGGTTCACCAGCAGCCCAATGTACTCCCGACGACCTGCGCTTGTTGATACGTCCATAAGGTTGCTTGCAAATATGCAGTCGTTTGAGAACAAGCAGGCCCGCACCTCGGTTCCACAGAAGGTCTGTCCTAGAATAAAGCGGCGATCAGGCTGGGCAGCATACATGTGGCGCGAGTAGTCCACAAGCTGCTTGTATGCGTCATTCTTGTCCTTGCGGGTGTTTGAGTACTTTGCCTCGACAATGGCGAATATATCTGCATAGGACATATCAGGCAGCTGCTCTTCCAAATCGCCAGGTCGACAGGTGGTCAACCCGATGTCAATCTTGCGGTCGTCGTCGCCACATAGGGGCTTTCTGTTCGTCTTCGGATAGCAGATGATGCAGCGCTGATGAACGACAGAAGGGAAAAGCGTATCGAGACCAAGTTTGTCAAAGAGGAACTTGACAAATGGGGCGACAAAGTGAACGAAGGACTGGAAGGGGGTGTACAACTTCGTTTCTTTCTTGCCGCCGGCCTTGCCCTTGTTGTGGTGGCGGACCCACACCTGCAGCTCCTCCAGGATTCCTCGCAGACTTTCGAGGAACTCCCTCCTTTTAGCCTTATACCCTCTGGTTCGAAGTCGACACGAGCGCAGGCTTTCGTCTTTGGTGCTCTTGCGCAACAGGTTCATAGTGTGAGTGAGTATGCTGTTCGCATCGGAACCATCTGCATTGGAGTCCAGCAAATGTTCCAGCTCGAGGTAGATAATGTCGGCTATGGATGAAGAAACACTGCCCGCCTCTCCCCTCGGAGCTATGATAGTGTGGATTTGGTCGGTACCCTCGATGAGTTGGCCAGAGACAACACTCTCGGCAAGCTCCTCGCGCTCTGCCTGGATCTCTTTTTTGGTTAAGAAGCGATTCTGCAGTTGGTCTATATCCAGAGGCCTTTGCAGGAGCCCGGTCTGCCGGTGACGACGATGCTGTCTCTTCCCTTGACCTCGATTGCTGCCTATTTGTCAAGTGTTGTGTTAGTAGACATGCTCTTTTGGTTAAAAACGTACGAAGATATTTCCAGTACTTACTATTGCTGCTGCTGCTTTGCAACGTGTTGTCGTTTGGCGCTGACGGCACCGATGAGTGACTGAGTGCTTTACTCGCATCGCCCCCTCTCAGGCGCTTGCCTGGACTGTTCTTGAGTGAGACGCTGCTTGTGCGTTTGGCAGACATGGTTTAAATGTTAGGTGCAAGTAAAAAATAATGTCCAAATGGCAAAAGTACAGGACACATAGGATGCTTGCGCAGCCAGAATTTGTAGGACGGCAACAGCAGCGGCACTGTCTACCGTACCTGCTCGAGCTCATTCTGTCGGCAGTCCTTTTTTGCACATGCAGGCAGATGTGGCTTGTGTATGTGCCGTGTTTCGGTGCACGACTAAACTGCCGATGGATTTTTGTCACTTCAATTAGCCATTGTACCTTCTTCAGTTCGGGTTATCGATGAATTTCCTCATTTCCCCTGGCCTCTATCCATCGTTTCTGCATACCCATTTCTTTTATGTGAATACTAGCTCATTTACGGTTTTACAAATATATTCATTTATAAGTAATTCACTATGTGTGCATATCCAAATGCTCATGGGCGCAGGTCGGCACCAACATTCCGTAGAGGCCACCAAAATGTCACTGAAAATCTGCAACTCTCTGGGTGTCAGTGCCATCAAGTTCCTTTTCTGGATTAGAAATACTGATCAGCTATGGAGAACGTCAAGCCTGGCTGCACAGGCGAGTAAGGGGGCGCCTACCTACATCGCCTCCGCATACCTTTCCCCAAGAGAGTGACATCTGGCCACAAATGTGGTCGGGGATACTTGTTACCCACACACAAGGAGTGCGGCAACACGTGTGATCAGCAAATGAGCTGCTGTCTATATTTGGATCCAGGGGTGGTTTAAGGCGCCCCAGATGCCACCCTCGCTGTGCTATAGAGCTGGGGCTAGGTTCTTGAGCCCAAAAAGGTGCGTGCAGCTCCTCCTGTGTACTATACTATCTGCTCAGTTTTTGCTGAATGGCGCTCATGCCGGCAGGCTGCATGAGCGATCGGTAAAGCCGTTTTGCCAAATCATGGTCATTTTGCGCCGTGTCCCTCTTTTCCAGACAAATCATTCATTACTCAGTTGGCTTGTAGTTGTCGATGGTGACGTTTCTTATTTGCAACTCCGCTCCGCATATAGGTCTTGGGTGCTGCCACAGCGAATAAGGAGTGCATCCTGCCGTGCTCAAAAGGCTTGCAGTGACATTTGCATTGTCTATTTCCATGCGGCTAACACAGTGTCTTGGCTGGAAATGCACGCCTACTTTTATGCTGCTCACAATCCATACTGTCAAAATCCCCTCCATCTCCTGCATACTCGAAGCAAGCAGAGCAGCAGGTTGTCACTATCAAGTGTTTTGTGCATGGCCTTGCGCTGCGTGCTGCTGCGGATCATTGTGCAGCTGCCATTTTCGGTTAATTAAGCTCCCGTTGCGCAACCAAAAATGCCTGTTCTGCTCATGGCAATAGCCCCTGATTTTGGAGCAGACTGACACCACATGCACGGCCATTGTTCATACTGATCCTCGCTGCTCCATCTCCGCATGCTTCAGTGCTAAAAATTGTTTTTGGCCTGCCAGTGTGGAATTCGAGCGATGCCAAACTTTTATTGCTCGGGATTTTCAGTCCAAGCTCCGGATCCACATAGACTGCAATGCATGCATTGCCGCTGCTGCCCTTCAGAAGCAGTACAATGAGTCTTCTAGTGGAAGTCGGCGTACTCTATGAAAGAATCGTTTGTCTAAGGTCCTAGTCAGGCAGTGGGCGCTACTTTAAGTAGAGACATCATTTCCATGTGTGGACACCAGGTAGCAGGACCACCCACTCTGATATATATGACAGAGAGAGAAGCGATGAACAAATAGCAGCACAGCACAGCATGGTATGGTATTCAGTTCTATATCCATCACTCTATGCTGTGTTTGTATTATCAACATGGCTCTTAAATAGGACTCCAGGCTGCTTTCTCAGTGTGAGAAGCTAGTTTCCCTTTTGTCTGAATTTTCACGCTACTATCTAGAGAGTGATGTTCGGATGTTTCTTATTTCTGTGAATAGCTGATAGAGTTGTTATATCTTTACTTTTATATAAGATTTTATATCTTTACCTCTTTATCTTTACCTCTTTACCTATATATAAAGATTTTATAGTCCAAAAAGTGTCCGACCGTCCGCTAGAAATTATTTAATTGGTTAAAAAAATAAAATAAAACTTTTAAGCTTCAACACGAGTTTGGGTGACTTACTCTATAAACTCCTTTTTGATCTTGTGCGGCATCCGACCTCATCGGTGAAACCAGGGTGACGAGTTGTTATTGTAGTGGTCACAGGTCTCCACTAGATATCTCCATTGGTTCAGCGCAAGAGCTGCTCTCATTGTCGGTCGGCCTGATAACTTCCATGGCGTCATCATGGTGGTCATCACCGGCTGCGCAACACTCTTAGGATGTTTATTTATGAGCACATTGAATAAGGCCATATAGCTCTTCTGGTGGTTATGCAATATTTGTGGGTTTATTTTATAAATTAATTTGTCTTATGAACATGCGTAAGCAGTAGTATTTGGGCCACAATAGACCCAGTCTGTATAGACTGATTCAAGAGACTGTATCAGTGCTAAGGGCCCCAAGAACCATGCAAACCAGATAATCTTTAATAAAAAGTTCTTAATGCTATGCATCTGCAATACAGCAAAACTGAACAGCATCATTTCTCTTCTTACTTTGCCTATTGAATTTCTCAAATGAACATTACCCGCAGCACTACTGCCATAAAGACATCACTTGGTGGTATTGGCTTCCGTGATTCTATGTTGCCCCGCCTAGAGCAATTTGTACATAGTGTCAATATCATCAAAGAGCATACATACATGCTTGCACGATGGATACTACTCCATCAGCTAGCTTACGATGATGCCTTTGACCCAGCAACATTTGTGAAAAAGGGTTTTTTTCGTTTTATTTATTTATTCATTTATCGCAACCTGAAGGCGAAGACTGTCATATCTGCTGAGGATTTCATTAACCAGAAGGACAAGTCAGAACTGTCGAGCGCAGATTTCGGTGATGTAGTTAGATACCATATTTATGATTATCTATTACATAATGGCGATATCGAGCTACATGGTGTACGTGAAATGAATCAAGTAGCAACATACGTGGATGCCGAGCTGATGACAGCATACAAGAACAACATTGTGTTGCACTATGGCACTTGCCTACAGCGGATTCTGGCCAAATTGATTGATATTCGCAGCCGCAAAAACACACTGCACAGTACAATGGGCAATGTGTCCAAGGCTGAGTTCAATAATGCATGCCAAGTGTGTATTTATACACCTGCACAGAAGCTCCGCCAGGCAGTTGCCTCTAGGCACCCTGACCTCAGTGTGCTCACCCCACCGATGCTTGCAATCTACAACAAGCTGGCACTAGTCCTTAATGCCTATGGTGCCAAGTACAGATTCGCCAAAGACAGCCGATACTATGATGCCAAGGTAAATCCACTTAAGCATCTGCGTGCATACATTCGCCTATGCCAGCTTATCGAGAATGAGCAGTTTGGCAAGTCTCCTCCCCAATGCTTGCCTCTGCGGACATCATGGATCCCAGGCCATGTGCGTTTGGACAAGCAAATAATCAAGCAGGTGTTTGTTTCGAAAACACGTGAGGAGGTTACCAAGATCAACGCAGCAAAGAGGGCAGCAACAGAGGCAAGGAAAGCAGCAGAAAAGGGCGAAAAATTGGCCAAGAAGGCTGCATGTGAAGCAGCGAAGATGCCATCGGATGCAACAGAGGCCACTGCAGCAACTGCAGCAGTAGCGGCTGATTCACTTGCTGCTGCATCGGCAGCAGCAGCAGACACTGTTGCAGCACTTAACAATGCATATGCATCAGCACCCCCAGTCTGTGCACACGACCCGGTCCAAGGGATCACACAACCTGTGTGGGATGTGTGGGGCCGGGTCGCAGATCTAACATCAAAGCCATTTAAGGCGCATGGTGATAGAAAATTCCACGGAATGGCGACAACAGATGGTGTAACGATATGCATTCTGTTACAAGACAAGATATTCAAGGCTGATGGTGCAGTAGATGCTGATAGTGCAGGAGGCGATGCTGCGGGAGGCGATGCTACAGGCGATGCTACAGGCGATGTTGCAGGAGGTGATGCTGTGGGAGGCAGTACTATAGCTGACTGTCGCTATATCCACCAGATCCCACAGCCAGAGCTGCAGAATCTGAAAGGCCGCTGTGTATTCATCGATCCAGGTCGGGGCGATTTGCTATACATGATGCACGAAAATAGCAGCAATGGGAAAGGGGGTGAAAAAAAGCTCTACCGCTACACACGGCAGCAGCGCAATAGGGAGCTCAAGCTGCGCCACTATGACAGGATTCGTCAGGCTACAAAGGATCAAGTCCCAGAAGATGCTGTCCGCAGAGCAGAGGCAGAGCTTTCCAAGCACTGCTGCCGGACCCTTAGCCCAGCAAAATTCCGTGCCTACGTTGCTGCCCGTGCATCTGTGCGGTGTGTCCTAGCACCGTTTTATGCCAGCACGATGACAGCGCGAAGGTTACCAGAGCAGCAACTCACTAAGTCAAACAAGCAGCACCAAAGGCGCTGGAAGGTCCATCCAGGTGTCAGTACCAGTCCCAAGGTGTACCCGCTTCACCGCAAGCTGCGCCTTGATTCATTCATGAACCAGGCCCGCGCAGACCACAGGCTTGCCGCAAAACTCCGGAGCAAGTTCGGTCCAGATCCAGTGCTGGTCATGGGCAATTGGAGTGCGCCGATGGCCCGACACCATGCGCCGATTCGTGGCAAGGGATGGCGCGACAAGTTCAAGCATCATGGCTTTGAAGTCTATCTGATCGACGAATTCCGGACATCGTCGATGTGCCCGTTCTGCTGCGAAAAGTCACTGCAGACATTCCGGCATGTTCCCAACCCGCGGCCCTACCAGAGATCGAAGAACCCAACTGTGAAGTGCCATGGCCTTCTCCGCTGTACAAGCGAGTCATGTAAGCGGGCCATGGCACAATACAGGCGAGCCTATTCGTCTCGGCTCTTGAACCGCGATCTCGCAGCAGTTCTAAACTTCAGGCTCATTTTCCAGTCACTCTGTAGTTCAGGCAGTATTCCTGAACGGTTCCATCGCTTTACGGCCATTGCTGCTGATGCTTCTGGCACCACCCCTGCAACAAAGAGGTCGCGCAAGAGGCGTGCAGCAGCAGGCGGTTCTGCTGCCAGGAGCAGCGAGCCAGCGCTGAAGCGCCTACGCAGAGCAGGCCATCAAGACAGGAGATGTCCATGATCGCCATTGCACCAACAACCATCCGACACGTTCAAATGACCGGTCCGCCGTGATGCTCTTATCGACGTGTCAACCCATGCTGACTAGCAGCCGAGCTCGCATCGCGAGCAGAGCAATTCTAGTAAGCGCTCTATGAAACATCCTCATTAGCAAATAAAAATGTTGAAACTGTTGAATTGAAAACCAGACTTTGGATTCTCATTAAGCAAAAATCACACACAAATGGTCATAACCGCACATCATCATGTGCGCAAAATGAGCCTATGTGCCCACACCCTATGGTCTTCATGTAATTCTCTTTTGAAGGTGTAGATTGACTAAGTATTTGCATAGTAAATTTTAGGTGCTGTATCACCAGTTGGTAAGCATGTCGTCCTGAGCCTCGGTCTCGTACTCGACCTCGACACGTGGACCGCGCTTCTTGGGCTTCTTGGCGGGCTTCGCCTGCTTTGTCGGGGCTGGCCGCTTGGCCTTGGCAGACTTCTTCGGGGTATTGTCTTCATCCTCTTCGTCCTCGGAATCGACAGAATCAACAGAATCAACATCCGAGTCCTCCTCCTCGCTATCGTCCTCTGAGGCTGACGAGAACCGACCAGCGTCCATGCCGAGCATATCTTCCATATCATCCTCAAAGTCGCTGTTATCGGAAACGAACTCGCGGACATTCTCCTCCTCCTCCTCGATCTCCTCCTCATCCTCAAGCTCATCCTCGGTGGTGACGTCTGACTCAGCCTCGACCTCATCGGCCTCGAGGATCTCGCGCCAGACGTTCTCGTTGACATTAAGCGGCTGGTCGCCGTATGCCTTGTTCTTGAGACGCTCCAGCAGCTCCTTCTCAATGGACTGGTCGAGGCGTGCAGCCTGTTCGGCGCGGACCTCGCGGGACTTTTCGCGGCGCTCGAGCTTCTTCTTGATGGGCACCAGAGTGTGCTTGTTCTTGAGCTTCAGCTTCCGCGTGCGAATCAGGTATTGGGTGATACGCGTCAAGCGCTGCTTGCACATGTTCACCATCCAGTCGGGCCAGTACAAGAGCTCCTTGTCGATGATCTCGATTGCATCGGCAAAGTTCTTGGGCAAGGCGATCATCTCCCAGAGCTTGGCTGGTGTGTGGGCGCGCTCGGGCGTCTTCATGCACAGATATATGCGGCCGTCGCGCTCGCGCACTGTCGCATACTTTGAGTTCGCCAGTGGGCAGTCCCGCTTGTTGCAGAGGCCAGTTAGGTTATAGGGGTGCCGGCACAGGCTGCCCACGTTGGTCTTGACCTTGTACGAGCAGAACTGGTTGTTCAGAACCTCCCAAATGAGACCGTCGTTGTTCATTTTGTTTGAATTGGCACGGGTGGCAGGTGCCTAGCTGATATAATATAGTGTATAGAAAGAGAGAGAGGAAGCGAAGGGGAGATCTGGGTGTAGGGCAACTAAGCAACCGGTCTATGTCTGAGGTCCAAACATTTTTTCGACATCGAAGCTGATTTTTTGCACTGATCGTATGCGTAATCAGTGATTACTGTTGTGCGAGTATCTGATTTGTTTACGACGCGTGAAACCCATGGCAAAGCGAGCTGAAGGCATGTCGACGCGACTGCTGCTGGTGGTTTCTGGACCCGCTATTTCCGCATTCCTTTTTTATTTATTACCGACACACATCAGACAGACATGGCCGAATTCAACCAGGCACTGCAGGGCTACATGGATGCGTTCCTGGGACGTGTCCCACGTGACGACCACCAAGGGAGGTCAAGGCGCATGGATCTGGCCAAATACTACCGGCACATCGCCGACAGCAGCATAGCACCAGCTGTAGTGCACGACGAGCAGCTGCTTATTGATGATATCAAAAAGAAGCTGATGACAAGCACACAGAGCAGGCAGTCGGCGCTGGAAGTTGGTCAACAGTACAGCGAGCTGAAGCGGTTGGACCCAGAGCACGACTGGTGGTCCATTCTGTATCTGCTAGCCGCATGCAGCATGGGTGGTTCGCAGTCTTCGTTTGGCGACGGCATATCACCGCCGATGGGCGAGCAGGGAATGGGGAATATTTACATGGACCAGGTGGCACCGCCGGTGGGCAGCGGCGAGGCGCCGGGAGCGTACTCGACAGCAGGGTTTGGTCGGCGCAGTGGGCCGGATTATTTGGCGCGGGACGGGGGAAATGCATCTGCGCAGGCAGACGGACCCGATAGGTTCGGCGAGCGGCGGGCGGTGGAGCCACCAGCACGCGAAAGCTCGCCATCGCAGATATCTGTGGGTGGTGAACCGTTCCTGTACCGGTCGCTGCCGTCGCATGACGACGCTGACGAGGCGGTGATGCTGCGTGATCTTATTTACGTGATGCAGGGAATCAGCGGAGCGTACATCAGCTGGAACGAGCAGATGGGGGCATTCACAATCCGTGCCGAGGTGCGGCTGTCGCGGCCCACGCGGGCAATGGTAATGACGCTGTCAGAGCTGGGCAGCCTGTGCCGCGACATCCAGCAATACATTGCCGAGACAGAGCGGCAGGGCAAGCTGTACCAGCAAAGCTTCTGCGCAGAGCTGCAGCGCGAGATGACGCAGTACTTCAAGCTGGTGGCGGTGCTGGAGGCCCAGCTGACCAAGGCCCCAGCACACCTGGAGCCGGGCGAGTCGGCGCTGGGGTTGACGCTGCGGCGGATGTATGCGTGGACGATCGAGCCGATGCAGAAGCTGCGGCTGATGGTGACGGCGATCCGCAAAGTGCAGGAGGGCAAGGGCGGCGGCGAGCTTCTGTCGACGCTAAGCACGCTGACGGATGACGGCGACCCATTCATCCACTCGTTCTCGCGGCGGCTCTTGCTGACAGCGTCGGCGCCGTTCAACGAGACGCTGGTGCGGTGGGTCACGGACGGCGAGCTGGTGGACCCATACGAGGAGTTCTTCATCAAGGTCAAGGCCGACCAGGGCGACAAGCTGTGGGACGGCAAGTACAGCGTGGCCCAGGATATGATCCCCGTGCATATCAACGGCGATATGCCGTGGAAAATCTACCAGATTGGCCGTTCGCTGAACTTTCTGCGGGTCGCGTGCGACGACGGCAAGTGGGTGGCCGAGCAGGGCCCGCGCACGCAGCTCACCGAGGACTTGGCGGATCCAGGGGCTTTGGAGCGCTTTGTGTATCGGTCGTCGTCGATGGTCAACGAGCGGCTGATGCATGTGCTGATGGACCGGTTCCAGCTGATGGGCCATATGCAGGCGCTGCGGCGGTACCTGCTGCTGGAGCAGGGCGATTTCTCGCTGGCACTGGTTGAGACGCTGGACAATCTGCGCAAGCGCATGGCGCGGTCATACGGCCTGTCAGGGTACGCCAAGGACAAGGGCGGCCCTGATCTGTCGGCGGCGCTGACGTCCGCTATCCGAGCATCCAATGCGCAATACGAGCCGTCCGAGTTCATTGCGGCCATGCGGCTGCTGTTCCGGACCAGTGAGGATGGCGCTGAGCCGGCAGCATCGGTAAGCGACGATGTGAGCATCACGTATGTACTGGCAGAGCCACTCGATTCGGTGATTCCGCGCAAGACCATGCGGCGGTACAGCGAGATCAACCGTTTTCTGCTGAAGCTGAAGCGCGTGGAGCACTCGCTGAGCCAGCTGTGGCAGCGCCAGATGGGGGCGGCGCGGGCAGCATTGCGGGACAGCGAGCTGCGGCGGCGGCGCAAGAGCAATGGGATTGGCGAGTCGCCGCTGGTGACTGCGGAGCTGCGGCAGATGTACCGCGAGAGCGAGATTGCGTGCTCGGAGATGGTGCAGTTTTTCCACCAGGTGCAGCGGTACATCTCGCTCAATGTCATCGAGGGCGCGTGGGGCGACTTTGTTGCGGCCACCAAGCCTGGCCACGGCGAGGCCGACATTGACCGGTGGAGCAAGGCCCACACAAAGTACGTTGACACCATCCGTGACTTTGTGTGCAATCCCCAGCGCCCGCTGCTGCGCCCGCTGACCACGCTCATCGACACAGCCGTGCAGTTTGTCAACAAGGCCAACGAGATCTATAGCGAGCGCATGCTGGTCGACAGCACCGACAAGGCCAACAGCCTGCACTTGCTGATTACGCGCTTCCGCGACCACGTCAAGGAGTTCATCGGCCCGCTAGCCCACAACACGTCCAGCGACCTGCAGTTCCTGGTGGTCACCATCAACTTCAACGACGGCTACATCAGGTCGGCCCGCGCATAGACGGCCTATGACGTCGGATGGCTGGGGGTCATTCGCTGGGAGGAGTGATCGCTTGCCAGAAACGAAGGAAAAAAGTTTTTTTTTTTGGCCACGCCCCCAACCCCTCACCAGATTTCGCAGTTTCGCTCCTCTGCTTCAATTTCAGCTGTGTACAATTTTTTCCTTGGTTTTCTAATTAAGCTAACGGGCCAGAATCTTGCCGACACGCCATTAGTGCTAGATTTATTTTTAAGGAAGCAGAACGAAAGAAAAAAAAAGCATGTCGAACGAAGGCACCAACAATTCCGTGGAGGACGCGACCAAGAAGCTGGCCGGCGCTTCGCTCAATGTGAAGGCGAGGGAGTTCAAGCCCACATTCAACAAAAAGGCGCCTGCCTTTGTGCCCCGGTCGTTTGCACCCAAGCCGGCCGCTGCTCCTGCTGCTGCTCCTGCCGCTGGTCCGGCTCCAAAGGCCATGTCGATCAGCTTTGGTGGGGCTCCCAAGCCTGCTGAGGCTCCCAAGCCTGTTGAAGCTCCTAAGCCTGTTGAGGCTCCCAAGCCTGCTGAGACCCCTAAGCCTGCTGAGACCCCTAAGCCTGCTGAGGCTCCTAAGCCTGTCGATGCTCCCAAGCCGGTGGCAACCCCTTGGAGAACATTAGCGAGGAGGTTGAGGCCGAGGAGGAGATGCTGCTTGACGAGCACTTCAAGGAGCACTTCAACGTTATCTTCATTGGACACGTTGATGCGGGCAAGTCGACACTAGGCGGCAACATCCTGTTCCTAACCGACATGGTGGACAAGCGCACAATGGAGAAGTACGAGCGCGAGGCCAAGGAGGCC
This sequence comes from Linderina pennispora, assembly GCF_002104995.1. NCBI lineage: Eukaryota > Fungi > Kickxellomycota > Kickxellomycetes > Kickxellales > Kickxellaceae > Linderina > Linderina pennispora. Next base: position 9,790 of record NW_024468314.1, on the reverse strand, counting down.
GGACGCGAGTCGTGGTATCTGTCGTGGGCGCTGGATACGAACCAGGAGGAGCGCGCCAAGGGCAAGACGGTGGAGTGCGGACGCGCGTTCTTTGAGACAGCGAAGCGCCGCTACACGATCCTGGATGCGCCAGGGCACAAGAACTTTGTGCCGAGCATGCTGGGCGGAGCAGCGCAGGCCGACGTGGGTGTGCTGGTGATTTCGGCGCGCAAGGGCGAGTTTGAGACGGGCTTTGACCGCGGAGGTCAGACACGCGAGCACGCGGTGCTGGCCAAGACCGCGGGCGTGCGGCGGCTGATTGTGGCTATCAACAAGATGGACGATCCGACCGTCAAGTGGGACAAGGCGCGGTACGACGAGATCATCACCAAGCTGACGCCGTTCCTGAAGGGCGCCGGCTACAACCCCAAGACTGATCTGATCTACCTGCCGATTTCGGGCTACACTGGTGCTGGCGTCAAGGATCGTGTGGGCGCTGCGTGCTCGTGGTACACTGGGTCGTCGCTGCTGGAGACGCTGGACGACATGCAGGCCGTGGACCGCAAGATCAACGGGCCGGTGCGCATCCCGATCAGCGAGAAGTACAAGGAGATGGGCACCATTGTGTCGGGCAAGATCGAGTCGGGCCACATCAAGCTCAACCAGAAGCTGATGGTGCTGCCGGACAAGCGCCTGACCGAGGTCAGCGCCATCTACGGCGAGAACGACCAGGAGGAGCCGTCGGCTGTGTGCGGCGACAACATCCGCATCCGCCTGCGCGGCATCGAGGAGGAGGACATCCAGCCGGGCTTTGTGCTGACCGACACCAAGCACCCGTGCCGCAGCACGCGCGTGTTTGATGCGCAGCTGGTGATTCTTGATGTCAAGAACATCATCACTGCCGGCTACAAGTCGGTGCTGCACGTACACACCGCGGTCGAGGAGGTTGCCCTGACGCAGCTGCTGCACCAGCTCAACAAGAAGGGCCAGAAGAGCCGCACCCCGCCCAAGTTTGTCAAGAAGGGCATGGCCTGCATTGTGCGCCTCGAGACCGCCCAGCCCGTCTGCGTCGAGCGGTTCAAGGACTTCCCGCAGCTCGGCCGCTTCACCCTGCGCGACGAGGGCAAGACCATTGCCATCGGCAAGATTGTCAAGCTCATCGACACCAACGAGGTCAATGCCAACTAAGCGGTCTGCTGGTTACCAAATACATTTGCCAACCAGGAATTTTTGTGTATTGAAAGCTACGCGACCTCGGCAAAGTTGACGTGGCCGGTGGAGCTAAAGTGCGCCTGCGCTTCGCCCTCGCCGTGCAGGATTGCGTTGCAGTCGGCACACCGCAGCATGAACTGCGCCTTGTCTGTGTACTCGTGCTTGATGCGGAGCTTGTCGGCCAGCTCCCGGGCTGCCGCCAGGACATCATCCACAGTGTCGCTGACATTGAACATGGTCAGGTCAAAGTCGGCGGGGCTGTCTGTGTCGTATGTGAAGGCTACGTAGTCGTAGTGCACGCCGCTGTACAGCAGAATGACCCTTGACACATGCCTGTCTTCGCCAAACCTGTCGATCCTCCTTGTCTGGATATCGACCGAGCACACCTCGACCTCAAACTCGTCACTGAATATCGCCAGCTCGATGCCGCCGCCCCAGCTCTCGGCATTGGCAATCCACTGGCAGTACTGCTCGGCTGGCTGCCCAAGCACTGCGTCCGAATACACTGCTGGGTTCTCGAGGATCCGGTCCACCACAATATGCCGCATGCGCTCCATGGTTATGTCAGGCTTGCCGAGCGTGTGTGCTAGGGCACGGAACAGGCAGTTGTTGTCGCCGGGGACAGTGCGCCGGACTAGGTAGCCTTCGCCGACTGCCACGGAGCTGTCGGCCTGGGAACTGTGCGTGGCTGGTGTTTGTTCTTCAATCCTGGCCACCGTCAGAGTGTCGCCAGTGGCAATGGGGGTGTCGCGCAGCAGTGTGTCGTCCCTGAGCGTCAGGGGGACCGGCGGGTACCCGCACTTTATCTGCAGGTTCCCGACCGGGATGGACGTTGCCGCCGAGATGCGTTGCTTGAGCTCGAGGAACGTCGAGGATGTGGTGAGCCCGCCAATATCATGCAGTCCGTCTTCGGCGCGCGTGCGGAGCTGAACGCGCGACATTATGAGGTTAAAATGTTGAAAAATGCTAATGAGGGGGAAGAACCCTCCAAAGGGGGGGGGAAGCCATGTCGTCATTGGTGCTATATGCGCTAATCCAGCGATTTCCGCGTCTGGCGGTGCGTTTTTTCTTTGGGACAGGTTTCAAAGGCCCAGCACTTTTTCTCACTCAATTGGCGAAACACTTTCTTTTTTTTCCTCTAGCCGATTTCATTCGCTTCTAATAACCGCTGAGGCTTGCTCTCATCACCAGCAAAAAGAAACGAGCAACGAGGGGTTTCAGTTCTGTGCGCTACTTTACTTATTTCTCGCGCCCACAATTGAAAAAAGCTTCAAGAGGTACACATCAGATTCTATATGCCCAACAGTCAATAGCCCCGATTTGATACTTCGATTGGAGGAGCGAGGCACCAATGTGTCTTGCCATTGCGCGAAGAGCACGGCTGGCGGTTCTACTGGACGCTCGGTAGCCGCGAAGGATGGCCCTTTTCTGTTGGCGGTTTGCAGCCAGACTTGAGACAAATTCGGCCCCTCTTACCCAGACCGTTTTACCACTCCACCATGCGCCTGCTACTTCTCTCGTTTTGAGCAGCGAGCTACTCTGGCCGCCTGCACCCTTTTTCTCCACTTCTTTCCTGGCCTCCATACCAGTTGTCTTTTATGCAGCATTCCCTGGTGTTCATTGCGCGTAACTCACACCCCTTACGTTGCCGGCTAACGAAACTGTATAGGCAAAGACCAAACAGCAGCTTTTATATTAAGCAAACAGAAGCTAACGAACCCAACCGAGGGCCATGTCGCGAAAACTGCAAGGTAATGTGTCGGCCAGGACATCACCCACATACGCCCTTGTGACACGATGTGTTGTCTAATCCTCTCCGCGCCTTTAGCCGAGATTGAACGGGTGTTCAAGAAAGTTGCCGAGGGCATCGAGGAGTTTGAGGACTGCCACGACAAAGTAGTGAATGCGTCGAGCGCGAGCCAAAAGGAGAAGTACGAGACCGACCTGAAGAAGGAGATCAAGAAGCTGCAGCGGTTGCGAGACCAGATCAAAACATGGCTGCAGAGCAACGAGATCAAAGACAAGCAGGACCTGCTGCACCACCGGAAACTGATCGAGAAGCAGATGGAGAAGTTCAAGGCCATTGAGAAGGAGATGAAAACGAAGGCATACTCTAAAGAAGGCCTCCAACTATCCATGCGGCTGGACCCGAAGGAGAAGGAGAAGCAGGACCTGTGCAACTGGCTGGCCGACTCGGTAGACTCGCTAACAACCCAGATTGACGTGCTCGAGGCGAGTGCCGAGCAAATCGAGGGCAACATGGGCAAGAAGCGCCGCGACGCGGGCAAGCTCGAGCAGCTGGGCTCCATCCACGAGCGCGTCGAGCGGCACAAGCACCATATCAAGTGCCTGGAGAGGATACAGCGGCTGCTGGAGAACGAGAGCCTGTCGACAGAACAGGTCCAGGCCATCCAGGAGGATGTCGACTACTATGTCACCGAGAACGAAGACGTGGACTTTGTCGAGGACGAGTACATCTACGACGACCTGCCATTGGACGACGACGACGGCCTGTTCACAATACCGGGCGAGGACGACACGTTTGGCCAGGACCAGGGCGACGACAACGAAGACAGCTTATCTCATAAGGACTCAGTATCGTCGCACAACGTCAGCCATAGCCACCAGTCGTCAACTCATGCAGCCGTACCATCAGAACCTGAGCCAGTACCATCGACAGCTCTGCGGAGTGCGTTGGGCAGCAAGAGCAACAGCACAACACGGTTAATGTCAGCTGTAGTGCCACAACCATCAACCCTGCCGCCAGCACCGGTGGAGTCCAAGAACGCGTGGACAGAGGTCAAGGAGAGCGTGTTGAGCCCAACAAAGCCGCCATCAGCAGCGACCACATCCCTGCCGCCGCCACCGCCGGCATCGTCGCTGGCGCAGCCGTGGGCTGCTATCGCCAGTCAGAACATTGTGGCAACAGCGACGACAACAGCCGGCGTCCAGGCAGTGCTTGCCGCCAGTAATTCCTCCGTGCCAGCAGCATCCCCTACTGCCTCCTCCATTGTGTCGCCAGCCGATCAGAAGACACCAGCAGCGACTAGTAACGCTGGCAGCAGCAGCGCGGTGACCACGGATCCTGTAGGCAAGAAGGCGGCAGCCGCACATGAGGCCACCGCTGCCAGCCAGTCGAAGCCGCCAGCGGCCAGTGCAACAGCAAAGCAGACAGGCAAGAAGGCAGCTGCTCTCCCGTCCACTGCTAGCGCGCCTGCAGTTGGTGCGCCTTCAGTGAGCGCCGCTGTAAATACAAGCGGCCCAGTCACTCCGGTCGCTGATGACAGCAGCACCACTGTCGCTGTTGGCTCTGAAAAGCTAACCAACGGGCAGCAGCAGCCGCCAGTGGCAGCAGCGCGCTCGGGGACGTCGCCAGTGGGCACCAAGGGTGCTGCGCAATCCGGCGAGCAGCCCAGTCGGGCGGCCACCGGCAGCGCGCCGGCGATGCCTCGGCCCAAGTGCTTCACGCTGTTCCAAGACAGCCACGTTCCAGACGCCTTTGCCGAGCTGATGGCGACATTCCTCAAGGCCAAGGACCAGTTCTCGGCCCGGCAGAACGCGGCCGGCTACTACGCGCTGCAGCGGCAAATGGTCGACCAGAGCCTGCACGGGATCCCCGGGCTTCTTGACCAGGAGCGGCCCAAGGCGCACAGCCAGCCGCAGGCCAGCACGCCCGCGTACTACCCGCAGACGGCGCTGCCGGTGATGGAGCACCCGGGCATGGCGTCGCGGCTGGACCTGGACACGCTGTTCTTTGCGTTCTACTACCTGCCCAACACGTACCAGCAGTACCTGGCGGCCAAGGAGCTGAAGCGGCAGTCGTGGCGGTTCCACAAAAAGTACTACACGTGGTTCCAGCGGTACGAGGAGCCGAGCGACATCACAGACGACTACGAGCAGGGCACGTACATCTACTTTGACTACGAGGCTCATGGTGCCAGCGCAAGAAGTCCGAGTTCCGGTTCGAGTACCGGTTCCTCGAGGACGCAGAGCTGGTCTAGACCCGGTCCCCAGCCCGCTGCCCGGTCTCTGAGTATCAATTTTTTTCATCGTCCCTCCCCAAAAAAATCTGGTTGTCGCCGTAATTCGTCACAGCTCCACCAACGCGCTGCGCCATTAATTTTTCATTTACGCCGCCCCATTTGGCAATTGATGTGCCTGGTGCTCCTTTGGGACCGACGTGGACAACGCCGCTGGGCGGATCTCGCCCTCCCCAAAATCAATGGCTGCTACGCGGCTTGTGCCCGCCGAGCCGCGAGTCGCCATGGCGCAGACGAGCCGCAACCAGCCAATTACATAATTTGTTGATTCAGACACAGCCAGGCAAAGTGCGGGCGCCCACTGCGTGCAGCTTTCAGCAGAAGAAACAATGGCCACGGGGCTTGGCCAATAGGCGCGATCGATTGGAGGCAGTGAGAAACGCGCGGTGCCTCGGCTTGGGCTTTATTTGCTTCAGTTTTTTCGCCGAGCATTTGCTCTGCAAGCGCTAATGCGGAACATGGCAAATGCTGTGCGGGGGTGGGTTGCCGGTGCCCGGAGGGGTATAAAAAGGAGGCATTTCCACGCGCGAATTCCTCTCGCCCTTCGATATCTCTGGCTAGCCCTCCTTTTCTCTTCTCCCCCTTTTGCCTTCTTCCTCCATCGCATCTGCCGATAGTGTTTTTTTCGCAACACCGCGCAACTCGAATTAATTATTATTTAGCGTGTATTTTTACATCTCACCCTTTGCGGATCACATTTATTATTGCCTCGTAAATAACGTGCGTGGATCACACGAAAACAGATAATGAGCGACAACTTTTACCCGAGTATGGCATCCCACACGCACTTTGTGCCGGCGAACTTTGAGCCAGCGTATGCGCGGGCGCAGCCGATCAAGCCTGCGGCGTCGCCGCGCATGTCGATCGCGTTTGAGCGCAAGTTTGTGGCGAAGCGCGGGCGGTCGTCGGATGCCGACATGACGAATGCCTTTGACTCGTTTGGCGACCACCAGCGGTGCGTGTATCTGCGCAAGACTGTCATGTTCACGGGGCCCAAGCGCATCAAGGCCGTGCAGTCCGAGGTCTGAAAAAAGCAGCTTAACGAATTATTTGTACTATTCCTCCTCTTCCCTTAACCCTCGCTGAAAAATGCCCACCCAGAAAACATTGACTATTTAAAAACACGTACATGTCGGCTTGGGAATAGCATGGTGCCATTGTGCGTATGTGCGTTTTGCCAATGGATAGTGACATGCGCGCAAAAGCTAATAAATTTATATGCGTGGTTGTGGGCACAGACTTGCTTGTCGCAAGGTCTACTTTTTTTTTTTTCCTTTTCCCCTCAACAAAAATAAAACAACTTTCCAGCACTTCCTCAGCCGTTTCTCTTTTCCTTCTTCAAATTGCAACCTGACACTTCCCCCTCTCCCCTTTCACAACCCCCACTTCCTGTTTGCAATCCCCTTCCGGCGGCCTGTTTATTGTTTAGTTGTTTGACCCGTACATAGTCTGCAAAATGGGTGCTACGTGCTCGAGCATTATGCGCTTCAGCGCCTGCTGCAATTTACATGGTAGGAACGATGAGCCAAGCAGGAGGCGACTAAACTGTCGTCATAGCGCACAGCTAACGCCCTCATGCATCTTTCCTTGTAGAAGATAACACAAACAGAGAGGACGAGCCGCTGCTGGCCGACAAGGAGCGGCAGGCCGTCAACATGCTGGTGGACCTGTTTGAGCACCGCTCCACAGTGAGCTTCTACGACGGCGAGCCGCTGCAGGCCCTGTCGACTCTGGCGTACTCTGACATATACCACCTGCAGCTGTCGGCGGCAACGGCGTTCAGCGAGATTTCGGAGATTGACGCGCGGCCGGTGTCGCGCGAGACAATGGAGCCCATCCTCTACCTCCTGCAGTCGCCGCATATCGACGTACAGCACGGGGCATCGGCGGCCCTGGGCAACCTGGCGGTTTGCCTGGAAAACAAGCTTCTGATAGTGAAGATGGGCGGGCTGGAGCCGCTTATCCGGCAAATGCTGTCGCCCAACGTGGACGCGCAGATAAACTCTGTCGGGTGCATCACAAACCTGGCGACGGCAGAAGAGAACAAGATGAAGATTGCCAAGAGCGGGGCACTGATTCCGCTGACGCGCCTGGCCAAGTCGCGGGATATCCGGGTGCAGCGCAACGCAACAGGCGCGCTGCTAAACATGACGCACAGCGCAGAGCACCGGCAGCAGCTAATTAATGCAGGGGCGGTTCCCGTGCTGGTCAGTCTGCTGGACTCGGATGATGTGGAGCTGCAGTACTACGCCACCACGGCGCTCAGCAACATTGCCGTAGATGCGTCTGGCCGGCGGCGACTGTGGGACTCGGAACCAACGCTGGTGGACGCGCTGATTCGCTTTATCGACACGTCGACAATCAAGGTGCAGTGCCAGGCGGTGCTCACTTTGCGCAACCTGGCGTCCGACGAGGAATACCAGATACAGATTGTCGAGAAGGGCGGGCTCGAGTCGCTGCTGCCGCTCCTGCAGTCGGCGTATGTGCCGCTGGTGGTGTCGGCGTCGGCGTGCCTGCGCAATATCTCGATTCACCCAGCCAACGAGGAGCCTATTGTCAGCGCTGGGTACCTGCCGTGCTTGGTCAACCTGATTACGCAGTCAGACAACCGCGAGCCCAGTGCCATGTCATCTCGGCGCTGCGCAATCTGGTGGCCAACAGCGAGTCCGATATGGAGTCGATTGCCGAGCTGGGCGTCTTTGACCACATCAAGCCGATTATCTCGGATGAAAACACCGACGAGGTCGTGCTGGTCGAGATGACAGCGGCACTAAGCGTGTTTGCCCAGAACGACTCGCTGCGGCCGTACATGTTTGCTGGCAAGTACCTGGAGCTGCTGCTGCCATTCACACACCACGACTCGTACGACATTCAGTACAGCGCATGCGTGGCGATCAGCGGCCTGGCGCACAAGTGCTACGAGGACAGCGACTATTTTGTGCGCGCGTGGGATCGGCCTGACGGCGGGCTGCAGTCGTATCTGGCGTCGTTTTGGCCCTCGACGACAGCAGCCTGGACGTCAGCCTGCGGTCTATTGCCGTGTGGACTGTGCTGATTCTGCTCGAAGTAGGGTCGCCAGAGCTCACGCAGCTGATTACTGGCCACCCGTCAATCATCAAAAACATCGAGGCCATCGCGGAGGCGAGTACGCTGGCGAACGGCGACGAGAGGGGCGAGTATGATGTTGGGCCGGGGTACCGTGGCAGCAGGGCGCTGGACGGAGACGCGTCCAGCATCGACTTTTTGGGCGACGAGGAAGAGTACGACCGCATTGACGCGCTAGCACAGCAGGTTATTGCGCTGGTGCATGAAATCGAGTACTAGACAAGCCCTGCCCTTGTGCATCTCTTCCACCTCCTGCTACTTTCTGGCATGCTACACCTCCCATCCCACCACGCATTTAGCCATGTATCCCTGCAACCCTCCTTTGCCTTTCCTCTTCGTCTCGCCGCTCTACATAGCACTTTTCCCTGCTTTCGACCAAATGTCGTTGTTTTCATAATACCAGTCTACTAGAAATTATCAAACGTAGGTGCTGTTGCGGAAAGCTGACTGATGCATGAAGTGTCGAGATGCAAGTAGCTCTGCAGGAATCCCTTTGTAGTCGTTGCTCGGCCTCGGAGCCCGCATCCCATCATACGACTGGCGTCCATTCTTGAGGAGATACGATGACACTGCCGACATTATTGTCTTGTCGGTCCCGTCAAACACATCCAAGTCCACTGCAACGCTCTGCTGTGTCCCCCGCCCGCTCCTGTCGCTCCACCTCCGCGCCCTGACAAACCTGCGCTGGAACTCGATTGCTCCACCCACATATCCCTGGCGCTTTTGTTCTTGGCCAGCAGCGGAATCACTCTGTTTGATGTCTGCACGAGCACACCCTTGGAGCCATGCACGCTGACATCGCATATGTCTATGACCGGAATGTACCATTTGGGTGATGCTACATAGCGGCTGTGGAGGGACGAAACCTGGGCTGTCTTGGGGGTCGATTCGAATGAGCAGTTGGAGAGGAACATGGGTTTGTCTGTGTAGAGGGCGAGCGCGTCGTAGTCGAGCACCACGAGTCGTTTCTGCCACTGCCGCGCCGGCTCTTCTTGTGCATGTAGCCGGCAAACACCTCGCTGCCGGACGAGGGCGGAGTGTCGCGGAGCTGCTGTTCAGAAGCCGCTCACGGATTGACGAGGCATCTATATTTCTGGTCATATCAAAAGTCTAGAGAGGATAGTTTGGATTAGGGAGTAAGGGGTGAAGAAGGAAATGTTGCTGTAGGTCCTGCTCAAGGTGTGGCCCAGTCGACCCAGGCGGCTGTTGCGGCTCTTATATTGTAGACGAGAGAATGGATAGTGCAGCATGACCCGCTTGTTTTGCACTGGCGCTCGCAGAATGATGTCTTCGTATCTGTGGCATTAGGTGACAATACCAGGCATTATTGCGCCTTTGTCAGTGGGCCAGCACATTGCCAGTATGACTAGGGATTGACCCTACGTCGCACATACCGCGCACTCTGCCATGCAACCCACGGTAGAGGTCGCAGTGCTGAACTATTCGGCCCATCA
>NW_024468313.1:0-46080 GCF_002104995.1 Linderina pennispora | reverse complement strand
ATTCTGGCCGTCGGCAACAAGTCCTTGAAGTCCAGGGTTTTCTGGATGAACTTTACCGCGCGCCGGATCTGGAACTCGCCGTACTCGCGGCTGTCCCAGACCTTGCCTTGGCGGTGCTCGGGGTTGCTTACCAGGACGCTGGCAGGCGTTGCCAGACCGTAGGCATGTGGGTCCTCGACGAATGCAATCCAGTAGTTTGAGTTGATGCACAGGCCCTCGCGCCAGCTCAGATACGCATAATCGAACCACCACCGCTCGAGCCAGCTGTTTGGCTGTGTCTCTCGTAGGCTATCAGGCGCTGTTGCAGCCGGTCCGCCACCTTCAGAAACTCGGTTGCCCGCTTGTGCGAGTCCGCAAGCGCCGCCTGGTCACTTCCGACTATTGGGGCGATGGCCGCAAGGTGCTGGTCGATTGTCTGCTTAAGCGGCGGGATTGGCAGACGCGGGAGCTTGCTCTGCATCGAGAGCATGTGCGGTCTTGGTTCTGCGCTCATTGATGGTGTCTTAGGAATGGCGTGTAAGTGCGTGTGATGGGCTGGGATACGACGATAGTCGGAGAGACGCAGAATAATGTTTATGAAACAGACCGAGGGAGTAGAGAGAAAAGCGTGGGGGAGCAAGTCTCTTCGAGTGCACGGCTACTGCACTCGTTATATACCTCTGCGCCCCCTCTCAATGCATCTAGCAAACAATTCGCTGCACATGATCGCAAGCTGCGAATAGACCCCTCGAGCCCTGGTGGGTGGGTGGTGGCAGGAGCCACTTTGCAGGTGAAAATCTCTTCAAATGCGCCGGCGAATTGCTGTCCTCCGCTGGTGCGTCTGGTGCACCGAGAGATAAAGCTCCGACCGCCGCGTTCGCGTGAATAAGGCAAGTGTTCAAACACCTGTAGGCATGTGAAAGCAGATACCGGCCTTTGCAGCGGCGCTCACATGCCCATGCTCGCTGCTGCAACGATTGCCTGCTTGTCTTTTCCACGAGTGCCACTCCAGTTCTCCACCAACCCAGGCCAATGCGCCTGCACCTGACCGTGCACTAATACAAGTTTGCTTGGGATTCTATTAATACCCAAATGTCGAATTGCTACATATTGTGAAGATGCAGTGGGTGGGATGATCAAGCCGGATCGGCCGGCATTTTAGCGAGTGGACCCCATATCCAGGCACTCTCCCCTCGCGGTTCAAATTCCGGAGCTGAAATTCTTGGAGGGGTTAGGTCGCGTATTACCAACACCTACCTGCCCCATCCCAATTGCGATACCACAGATGTCAGACCACGAAGCAGGTGAGAAGCGGAAGCGGGTTGTGGAAAATGTCAGCAGTGCCGGACCAACGATGCAAAGTACAAATGCCCGGGTGCATGGCACGCACATGCTCGGCCGCCTGCTCAAAGGAGCACAAGCAGGAGACTGGATGCAGCGGCCAGCGCGACCGCACAAAGTTTGTTAAGCGAGCCGAATACGACGCCAACACCCTGATGAGCGACTATGGCTTTTTGCAGGAGCTTTCGCGCGACCACGATAACCTGACCCGCCTCGTCAAGGAGCAAGGTGTGCCTACAGGCAATGCAAGCAAGGGCAGAAAGCCAATGCAGCAAGCAGGCCTGGCGCTACTACCCTCACTCTGACGCAAAAGAATACCGTGACGCGTGCCCGGGTGAACCGCAATGTGAGTATTCGGTATATGAGCCCGGAATCCAGAGACATGCGCAGAACAAGACGCTGTGGTCAAAGTCACACTCGCGGCTAGTGTGGACCATTGAGGTTTCGGTGCCTGAGCTGGAGGGCGTGGCAGACAAATGGATCGAGACCGGCTTCCACGATGTATGCCAGCTTGGGGATCTGTGGGAGCGCCTGCTGCTGTTCAACTCTAGCGATAGTAAGAAGCCGGTTGACACTGTAACCTCGAGCGCTGCCGATACACGTCTCCCCACGCAAGCGTGCTAAGCAGGACTTTATCAAGATCAGTCTGCCCTCCGACGACGGCAGTGAGCATATATTCAATCGAACATCCTCGGCCAACACTGGATGCCATCAAGGCCAAGTTTGCCACTAGCGCAGTCACCGAGCTTACCTGGCTGATCAAGGCACAAGACACACCAGCAAACAAGCCGACATTTTATCGCATTGACCCCTGCCAGCCGCTTCATACCCAGCTTGTATACCAGACAGTTGTTGAGTTCCCGACGTTCTTTGTCTATTCAGCACCGCCAACTCGACTTGGAAACCACGGATTACGATTCTCGACATCCCCGTTGCGGTCCAGGCTAGTGACTCTGAGAGCAGCGCGTCGAGCTCATCCGAGTCGTCGTCACCATCAGATTCGGAGGATAGTGACGACGAAAACAAGACCAAGGAGAAATAGGCGTTACCAGCACTGTTTAGATATTCTGTTTCTTGGCATTGAAAAACGTATACACCCGATGTTCAATAGTGCCCTCAAATTAATTGACAGGAGCCACTTCTTATATTACCCTCCTCAGTCTCTACAATGAGCATTGTGGCCACATTCACTTATCCCCCAATGATCGCATACATGGGCACCCGTTTGCTGTGCACTGGCTAATTAGCTGTATGCTCAGCAGCCAACATTCACTCGTTCGTGGGCTCAGCCTAGCTAATATAGTCTAAGCTTCTGTATGTATAAAGGGACTATAAAAGGTCGTTAGCTGGACCACCCTGCTACCCGATATCTCACATTTATAGCTAACACCAAAACCATGAATCTACTGACACTCGCACATTATACACTTTTCTCCATCGCTACTGCCGCCCCTGTGATTGAGAGGCCAGGCTATCGAATGCATCTCCCAGCTACTGTGCCTGTTACCCTTGAGGCTGTTCCTAAGACTGCAAGCGAATGGCACGTAGATGCCATAGAGATGTTGATCCCGCATGAATGGCTACTGTGAGCAGCCCATGTATCCGCTCAGCTAATACACTGTAGCATTATTTTCTGTTGTTTGCCTTTTAGGTAATGCCAATAATATGGATTGCTCCTTTTCGTTCTGGTAATATGAAAAGCGCATGATCATGCGGCATTTTATGACAACCAGCCTGCTAATCTTCAATACCTACGTCTTCATTCGTCAAAAAAGAAAAAAGTACAGCCTGGAAGGCGATAATACCAGCGTGCGTGTATTCAACTGCGTCTTTTAAAGTGCCTTCACAAATACCGCATTGCTGTACCCAGACAGGCTGTTAAAAATACCGAAGCGTGCGCCGCATTATGAGATACGCTCCCTGTCCAATCCGCAGCAGAAGGCTGATGTGTCTGGGATGGGGAGGTTGTGGCCGCAGATGGGTAGTCATCTACCGCGCATGTGGAGAACCCTGTGACAGGTTTGATCAGAAAAGCCTTGGTAAAGGAGAAAATTATGTCTGGGCATGAAGTGCAGGTTAATAATAGGTGCATTGCAACCTTCGCGCAGCCTAATGTATTATATAAATGCGCAACAGCCGCCCTTCCAAAAAAAAATCATACCCCCTATCCTCTCTACACAATATTTTACTACTCTTTATCAGCACACATTTTTCACGCAATTCTAATGGACCAAACATACCCAGAACACATACACAGGGTCATGGAAAGCAGCCAAATTGCTGATTATTCTTCCAGGGCAGCTGGGATATTTGGTTTTGGTGTTGGTGTGCGGAATGACGAGCAGCCCCAAACACAACAGCCAACTGAGCCCGTTGGTCGACAGGGCAATTCAGGTAACGCATACTATCAGATAGGCTCCCATTACCCACACCAAATCTCACGCCATGAAAGCAGTGGCAAGGGAAACCACAGAAACGACCATTCTGAAGTAGATGAGTTTGGCATGCTTCATCTGGTGCATGAATATCTAGCAACCCAGCGTGGAACTCGAGGCACACACAGAGAAAAGATGATTCTAACAAAGCACATTACGCGGCTGAGCAACGACCCACGTATGCTTGAGATCGCAGGCTTGGCATTCTTTGCTACCCTGGATAATGCGGTGTTTCCAGGAAACACAAATTTGATACAGAATTCGACATGTATACGGAAGCAACGAACGGCGAGGGATACAATATTCGAGGCCGCCTGGATGATATTTACAACAAGTACAAGGCTGACGTATTTGCCTTCGAGCACCTCGCCCAGAGACCAGCGTACTGGACACACGTACTTTTGGAGATCACTGGCTGCCGAATAGTGGAAGGAATCGTCCGTACGAGACATATCACTGGTACATCAATAGCCTAGACTGTCTTATTCCGGATGCAATGAGTGAGACGTTCCAGCTGCACGGAGTCAAGTGCAAGCTTCGTTTGCTTAAGAAATTCAGTCTCTCAAACGGCGAAACGTGGACTGGACTATGGCTTCACAATGTCGGCCGCGGCAGGGATGTGATAAATGGACCGTTTGTGCTTGCTATCTCGAATGTTGCCTACCCCACCGAGTATCATGCCCAGGTTGTCTTGCCGAAGGGTGGAGTACGTCCATCGCAGGGAGTCGGAATGAAACTCTTCGTTGAGTACAAGGAACTATTACATTCGACACACAAGAACAGCCGCCCAATATGCGACTCCGATGGGCGTGTTCGCGTCAGTGTGATATCCATCTGACCAGACATTTCGGGGACTTCACACATATGCTCAGTAGTTGGCTGCTCTACTGTACATTCAATGCGTGGCCACGAGCTGTTTCTCTTGTTATTGCATTCATCATTAGGCAACCATCCTGTACATGCCTTTCAATGTGTTATTAAAAATAAATTACTATCACACATGCATCTCATGGGGCCAACCCCACATACCACAGGTTTTGTCAGGTGGTATTTAATGGCGACATGTGTCATCGCTTTGGATCGTTCATATTACTAGATTATTGATATTGAGGGTGTATGCATGGCCAAGATGCATAGCTACTAAACTTAATGGGACAACCTGGGTCACAGACAACAGCACGCTGTAGCGGTATTCCGGCAGAGACCAGTGACTGGATGTCGTTGCCAGTCGGCAGCATCGACGGACCAGTATCAGAGGATCCGCCGCCTGTGCCTGTGATGTTGAGATACCTGAGTGCCGGAGCATTCGCCGCGCAGCGACCCAATGTCAAACACCGGCGCCTTAATGCGGACCAGCTTGGCGAACCGTCCACGCAGTTGCGGCACCTGCGATGCATCCATTGCGGTGGGTGCTGGGTGGTGGTTGTCGCACGGCTCCATTCTACCAATCGCCAGTTCCTCGAGTGCCGGCATGTTGCGTGCCGATATGCACAGCCGTGTGTTCTCACGCGGCGCCATTGTGTACTGGTGGATGTGGAGCGACCGCAGGGCTGTCCAGCACATGCTGCTGTGAACTGTCATTGAATTGCCGCTGCTGGTGGTGCTGGTGGTGCTGGCGGCGTTGGTGTTGCGCCGCAGAACCATGATGGACGAGCCGTACTCGACCGATACCTGGTGTCGTTCGTCAACGCGGCCAACCCGCAGCATGCTCATGATCTTGTAGTCGCTCTCGAGGAGATGCAGCGTGGTCAGGGTTGCAGCGTGGTTGACAGCAAACGACAGAACCGGGGGTGCGCGCAGTGCCTCGCCTGTTACTGCCAGCGTGTCCAACGACGAGCACGGCTCGAGACGGTCGCCATCGGCATCGCTGGGCGTGCTGGTCACAGCTGCCTCTGCGTCGTCAGCATCGCCAAATGCAGGCGGCACCACGGTCGACGTCGACGACCTCCACGACGACGCCGAGCTGCGACGCAGCGTGCTGACCGATCCACCGCTGTTTGCCCACACGCTGGCCGAGATCTCCAGCGACCTGAGGTGCAGGCTGGATCCGAGGATATCGGCCAGCGCCGTGGCCGGCACATACCCGCCGATCCGCATGGTGGCCAGCTCCGGCATCGTGCGCTGGATGTGTGCAGCCAGGCCGTGGTACGAGATCAGCGGCATGAACGACATGTCGAGGTGCTCGACGCGTGGCCACACCTGGGTGCCAAAGATCGCGTCGAGCCGGTCAATGTGGGTGCGGTCTGGCTGGCGCGCCGAGTCGAGGCTGACGCCGACGAACTCGAGCTGCTTGCCGGAATGGGCAGCCTGAGTCAGCCATGAGACCGGCGCCGCCATCGCGCCCCATGGCACTGCCAGCCGACGCGCACACCCGCCGGCAAAAGCGTGGATGGTCTGGGCGTCGGGGCTGGCGGACCCGGTGAGCTCGACCGAGCGCCAGGCCCGGTGCAGCAGCACCTGGCGCCAGTTGCGGCTGACCTGTGCCAGCATCCGCAGAATCCGCTGTGCGTCGGCAGTGAGCGCCAGCGCGCGGTGTGTCTGATTGGCGGCTGAGCAGAGGCGCTGCACCGACGCATGCGGCGACAATGGCGATGGTGATGTAGCCGTGGCATGTGCTGCACCCACATCGATTGCTATCAAGGCATCTGCGATGGCATCGATAACGTCGGATGGCAGGCTGATAGCCGCGGCGGCGCCTGTGGGCTGTGTGTCCTGGGCCGCCGGGCACCGCACGGCATCGCGTGCGGCGGGTGTTCCTACGTATGCCTGCGGCAGAGATAGAGTTTGGGCGAGGGCCATTGTCTGGGAAAGCGGGCTGGCAGTGCAGGACAAGAAGGAGGTGGTTTGCTTGGAGAGAGGAGGGGTGGGGGAAGCGGGGCTCGGGATTACTACGAGTTCATTCGAAGCGCACTGTCGATGAAATGTGTCTGGGAGGCGATCGAGTAGTTGTGTGGACCGAGCGAGGGCTTGCTGGTGGTGTTGCTGGTGGTGTTGCTAGTGTTTCTGCTGGTGTTGCTAGTGTTTCTGCTGCTGCTGCTGCTGCTGTCACTATATGGCTGCTGTGCCCAGTGTGCCAGAGTGGAAACAAGATACGGCTTCCCGCACAGACGAGGTAGGCGAACCCAAAGTCGGACGATTGACCCAGGCTACGGCGGAGCGGCGCGGGAGATTGTCAAAGCGGCGGAGCCCAGTGTGTGGTTGCTGGAAAAAACTTCGGGAGGGCAGGTGTCAAGGCGCACGAAGCTGAGACAGAATGGCAATGGCAGAGGTGAGAGACTGGAAGGTGGTGGATGAGGCGGCGAGTCTGGGCAGTGGTTAATCGGGCATTGGACACAGGCAAAAAAACACGGCGCTGATGCAGCGGTATTTATACGCAGCGGCAGCCAGCGGCGGCAGTGGCAGCGGCAGCAGCGGTGTAGACGTGGAGAGGTGGAGGAGGCGGCTGTTTGGCGCTAAGCAAGTGGAAGATTCAGGAACACCACCATTCTGCACTAGCCCCTTTTGCCGTTGCTGACTGGTGCCTCTCCCTAGGTACCCGAGTGCAGAACAACGCTGCTTCCGAATACATGGCGCGGCAGCTGTCAGCTGGTCTTGGCCGGCACCGCACACGCCTGACATTTGTGGTGCCGAGCAGAATCAGGCTGCTGGCCTCTGCTGGCCTCTGCTGGCCTCTGCTGGCCCCTGCTGGCCTCTGCTGGCCTCTGCTGGCCTCTGCTGGCCTCTGCTGGCCTCTGCTGGCCTCTGCTGGCCTCTGCTGGCCCCTGCTGGCCCCTGCTGTCTGCTCCCGGCCGCTGAGGCATGCGCTCCTCTGAGTTGGCAGAGATCCGGATCCTCCCTTGCCTCCCATCATCCCATCGCATCCATGGCCTGCGTCGCTTTCTTCCTTCTGGACCCACCCTGGCGGCCTGGCTGCAGCCTGTCTGAGCAGCCCAGTGGAGGCAAGAGGTAAACATGACATCAGGCGACAGCAAACAAGACAGGAGCGCCAGCAGCGCAATGGTAGGCCAGGCGAAAGACGGGGGGCGGCAGTGAGCAGACAGATGAAACAGCAGAGCCGAGTGCACCAGAGAGCGGCAGGAGCAGGCATCGATAGGCGGCTAGATCGCAGGCGCGATAAGAGACAGCAGCGCCGAGGATACCTGTTCAGGGACAGCGAGCATTCCAGGCACGGAGCAATTTCGCTGCACGCGCTGCTGATATTTACACACACCCCATTCGCCAGATGCCCCTGCTGCTGCTGCTGCTGCTGCTGGCTTTCTCTTGCTGAAAGGTACCCCATCTGACCTCGCAGCAGACAGCGCGTGGCCCGGGTCGGCAGCACCGCTGAGCAGAAAACGTCGCAGAGCTCAGGTGGACCAGCAGTGGGCACGTGCAGACTCGGCGCACGGGGCAGCTCGACAATCCACCGAGGAGCCCAAGGCGTGCGTATATTGGCAGCAGACAACCAGCGCCAGACAGAGGCGCGAGAGGCATACTACCGCACTGGCTCTGCCAGTCACACCGCAAACATAATTCCTGACTCTGGCGTCTAGCTCCGTGCACCCATTGTGGTGAGACTTCATATCTCTAAATCAGCCTGCCACCCAATTTCCAACTTCACAGCTTTCATATAGCCATCATGTTGGGAGTTGTAGACTGAAAATACATTTTAATTAGGAGGGGCAATAGACTAAGTGGTAGCTCAAGCTCTAGTGCTCATCGCACCAGCGTTTGAGGTCGGCCTGAGTATATTCAAGCGTGATGTTGGTGCTCTGGTACGCCCTGGCCAGCAACGTCACAATGCGCTGGTAGTTGGAAATGACATCCTCAGTCATCGCCTTCCACACAATTGGCTTCAGGCGTGGCTCGTTGACAAAGTGCTTCTCGACACGCTTATACAACTGCTTCAGACTCTCGCGCATCGCACTGCTGTTGTGCGACTGGATCACCTTCTTAAGCTGCGACTTGTTCAGGTTCGGTAGGTTCAGCGGGTTGCTATTCGACGCCAGAGCGCGCTCAACGGCATCAAAGAAGTCAAGCATTTTACCCATCGGCCGCTTCAGCATGTCGCGGTTATAGGCTGTGGTCACCTTGCGCTGCAGGGTCTGTGCCTGCTCAATGTACTGGTCCAATGTCGGCTTGAAGTACGGCTTGGCAGTGCCCGTACGGAACAGCTGTAGGCCGTTGAGCAGAACAAACAGGTTCTCGAGCAGCATGACGTATGTGTTGAGCTGCTCCTTCAGCGCATCCTTGTCATCCGAGTGCTTCGTCACATTCCGCTCAGCCTCACGCAGCTGCGAGTCCAGCGAATCGAAGATAAGTCGCGAGATGCGGCCATACGCCCGGTCGACGATTGTACGTGCCTCCGAGCTGCTGTTACCAATCAGTTCCTCGATATGAGCAACGAATTTCGGGAAGATCCGTGCATAAGGCAGCGCGCCAACGCGCTTCTTGGTCACAAACTTTGTAGCTTCAATGGCGCGTGCTTGCTCTGAGACAAAGTTCTGGAAGATCATTTCAAGCTTGTCATGGCACTTTTCCAGGATGTTAAGCAGGAACCCCTGGTCGCTGCCGCGGCACAAACTAAGCGCTTCGCACACAACCTCAAGCATGCCGATTGCCTGTGACGGGTCGAATCGCGTGCCCATGTCGACCATCGAGTCGACTTGGGAGACCAGATTTCCAAACAGCAAGTCCAGCATGCTCTTGACCTCCTTGACGGTGCCGAAGTGAACAGTGCTGCTAACTACACCCTTTGAGTCGAGCTTGGTACGCGGTGCATCCCAGTGGCCGACGGGCCTAACGTTCTGTGTGACCCAATTGTAGAAGGTAATGTGCTCGCCAACCTTGACTTGCATATCGTCAATACCACCGTTGCCTCCAGCCAATGCTGCAGCAGCGTTTGCTTGACCACGGCGCGCAGCACGGATGTGTGCGGCGGGTACGTAGTGAAATAGATCCGACACAAAGTTCTGCTCGGCAATCACGTTGGCAACGACGTTCTTCACCGCCTTGGCGAACGCCTCGGCAGGCTGCATTTCGCTGCTCGGGGTAACGCCCATGGTTCCCGCTGTGCTGGCATCGTTGCCACTCTTCGAAACTCCTGCCAGAGCCATATGGGCTGCACCGCTGATGCCGTCAAGGCTGAGTCTACGGTTGGATGCAGTGGAAGGGGCACCAGAGACAGCACCTACATTGGTTGAGAATGAGAACTCCGCGATCGGATTGGTTCCGCCGGCGCTCACATCATGGCGGTAGCGGAAGAAGTACGGTCGGCACGAGTCCACCAGTTCCTTGGTCTGTCGGGTATATAGCTGGTTCATACACTGTAGGTACAAGCCTTGCAGATCCTTGTCGGCTGAGGGCTTCGCCTCCTTGAGCCAGAGTGTGAGTCCAACATACTTGATCACTTCCTTGTGTACCGGATCAGGACCAGACAGCAGGCGGATCCCACGAACCCCAAGACGTGACTTGTCGTTCATAACACCGTCGACCTTGAACTGGAACATGACCTTGAGGTAGTCGTACACACGCGTCGAAAAGTTGGAGCTATAAAACTCGTATTTTTTCAGCTTCTCATGGGTAGCCTCCAGCCCACCGAGATTTCCGCTGGGCGTTGTTCCCAGCATGCGCTTCAGCGAGGCCGCCACGCGCTCGACACGCTCAATGCCGGAGGTGGTCTCGAGGGATTCGTTTCGCAGAGTCTGCAGCTCCTCCTCCGATAGTGTGATGGTCTTTAGGATCTTCTCTAGCTCCACAAGTAGCCGCTGCTGGTTTTCCTCCTCGATCTTCAGGTTCTCGTTCTCCAGCTGGATCTTGCGCACATCATCGTCCATTGACTCGAGCTCAAGGCTGTAGAACCGCAGCATCTCGTCCATCTCCTCCAGATGTGCAATCGCCTGGTCGAGCTCCTTGACAATCTTTGGTACTTGCTTGTCAGCCTCCAGCATATCCAGCACATTCTCTGACTCGAGCTTGTGCAACTCGCCCAGTAAACGCGATTCGAGCTGAGCAGCATCGATGTTGGCACGCCATCCAAAATCGCCGACCAGCTCGTCGGCAGACAGCATGAATGCCTCGTCGAGTAGTAGTTCTTCTGCGTCATCCCCGTCATCGTCGAATCCAATGGTGTCCATGACGTTCTCCGGCATTCCGTCGGATGGCTGGGCGCCCATTGGGACTAGCGCCGACACATCTCCCCCATGGTCTGCAACGTACTTTGTCATGCGACGCATCACTGCGGTCTGCTCGCTTGGCATCCGGCTGTGGTGCTGACGCGTCTGCGGCTGCTGCTGTTGTTGCTGCTGCTGCGGCTGTCTTGAGCCACTTCTCGACGCGATTTCACCATTCGCACCCACTCCTTGCTGCTTCCCCAATGCCCTGGCATCAAGCTGTGGGGTGTGTGGAGACGTGCCAGGCATCTGCTGTTGCTGCTGTTGCTGCTGCTGCACATTCTTGGCATATGCTGTCTTGGGACGATTGTTGCCCATACCACCAGCCGGCACTGGCCCGCCAGCACCGCCCGACACCGTGTTAATGTACTTTGGCGGCTTGGCCGAATACTTGTTGCAAAAGTTGACGAGCATCAGCACGAACCCCTCGACGAGTGTCGCATCAGCCGACGTGAGGTCGTACTTGTGGCTCAGGTGCAGCGAGAATCGTGTCGGCTCCTTGAACTCGATCACCTTGACGTCGTCAACACCCCAGGTTTTGCTAATTACCGCAATGTTGCCGTTCATCTTCACCTTATGCAGGCGCAACTTGCGGTTCCGCTTTACCGTGATACAGAAGATACGTGGTTTGGCTGTGCTCGAGCTCTTGGTGCTGTCGCGCTCCATGACGCTCAGCACATTGAGTAGTCGCTCGCGCCGTGGCTGCTGCCCGCCCGAGCTTGCTTTGGCTGCATTTTCTTGCGCGGCTGTAGCCTCGACGCCAATGAATATCTGTCGGCGGAGCGTGTCGGCAATTGCCTTGACTTTGGCCGCCTCTGTCTTTGAAGCCATCTTTTGTGAATGCTGAAAATGTGTGGAAATTCGGTGGAGAAAGAGGGCAAAAATACGTAGCCGCTTTGGCGACCCGCCCAGGCGCTTCTCTGCGACTGACGTCGTGATGCAGACCACACCAGGTGCCTGCTCGATGGCAGAGCCGTGGCTCGCTGTCAATCGGGAACTGAGCCGATCAGTCCAAAAATCTTACCGAGAGCGACGCTTTTTCGCACTTTCACGGCCGCCAATTCGCCGAACCCGCTCTTATCTTCGTACCATTTCCTTTCTTCTTGCACCTTTCCTTTCACTAGTTACAGTTCTAAGGCACGATAAAAATGTCAGCACCGAAGGCAATTATTAACATGCTCGCCACAGGCACACGCATTGTCGGCCGGGCATTTGTTGACGCCTACAAACAGGCAAACATAAACTCTGCGGCCGCGCGCGCCGCCGCTGGCAACATGAAGGCAGTCGCTGACGGCGACAAGATGACAAAGGCGTCAGGAATCACAGTCGATGAGTCACTGAAGATCCTGAACCTGGACGACGCCAACGACAAGGAGTCGATGCTAAAGAAGTACGAGCATTTGTTTGCTGCTAACGATCCGAAGAAGGGCGGCTCGCTTTACTTGCAAGCAAAGGTCATTCGCGCTAGGGAGCGGATAGAGATGGAATGGGCCCAGGAGAAATTGAAGGCTGAGCAGGAGATGGCTGAAAAGCAGGCTGCGGAGAAGGCAGCCACCGAGGGAGGCAAAGTGGAGAGCGATGAGGGCCAAAAGACAAAGACAGAAGCGAAGCCGGACGAAACTGGCAAGAGCCAGTAATGCGTGTATAGAATTAAATAGGCACTCTGCGACGCTGGTTGGCGGGGGAGTGCCTAAAAACATGTGCCGGGCGTGATCGCTATTGCAGGACATAGATCATAAACCTGTATGGAGGTTGCCGATGAATAAATGCTGTGAAAGACATGTATTGTGATAACAGGATTGAAACGATGGTAGAAACATAGTTAGAACGAGGAAAATACGGGGTAGAAACAAGGGTAGATACCGGGTGTGACGAACACATTTTTACAAAAAACTAATTCTTATTGTTCAGCATGCACGCACTCAGGAACCAGCAACGGCTGGGGCAGCAACAGGTATGCTGTCGTCGACAGGCATCGGGTCACTGGCGTATCCGGAAAGCCCATTAACCAAGCCATTGAAGCTATCAGTGAGCCCTTGCATTAAGAAGTTGAACGGATTAGCACCACCATTGTCCGGGTATGCTGCAGGATTCTCTCCTACAGTATTGTAGTCTGCAGGTGTCGCAATGGGACCGGTTGGGATCTGGCCAGTAGGAACGTCTCCAGGGACAGCAGGCGCAGGTGGGGAGTACGACGGGCTTTCGGGATTTAGAGATTCATACGGTTGGTGGGGAATATCAGCAGCGTTGCCAGCTGGGGCTGGCAGCAGCTCGGGAATATCGACAGGTACAGCGGGAGCACCAGCGGCATAGCCAGCAGGAACCTCTGGCAGAGCAGCAGTATCATAACCGGCAGTGTTGAGTGGGGCAGGCAGCGACTCAGGAGCATATAGAGGCGTATTACGACCACCTGCATATGCAGCTTTGTTGATGGGAGCCGGGGCAGCAACTGGCACAGGCAACGGGACTGGGACAGGAGCAGGAGCGGGAACAGGAGTAGGAGCGGGAACAGGAGCGGGGGCAGGAGCTTCGGCCTGAGCGCCATATGGTGCAGAGTCAATGGGTGCGGGCGCCGGAGCATAGACATCAGGAGTAAGTTGTTCCTCGGGAACTGCTCCAGGAAGCGTTTCAGCGGCATACCCAGTGGTGCCCGCAATCACAGGAGCCATAGGAGCCATAGGAGCCACAGGAGCAGCTGGTGCCGCCGGGGCAGCCGAATCATATGCTGCAGGAACTGCAGTACCCAGGAATTGCTGAGTAGCAGCTGTTTCGTATCCAGGGATGGTAGATGGAACCTGTGGCACAGGTGGCTGAGGTAGGTATCCAGCTGCCTCAAGGTTCGGGTCTAGCGCAAGTGCATCCGCGACATTTGCGTAAATCGAAGCCTCCAGGCCGTTTGCCACTGCTGCAAACGGATCCTGAGGAGTTGGAAGTGCTAGAACTGGTCCCATGGCCAAGGCCATGGTAGGAATCGCAAATAAGCGCATGTTTGTTTGGCTGTCGTAAAGGTCGTGACGAAGGTATCGCAATGAGCAAGCGGGTTTCGTTCGGGTTCGTAAAGGTAGGGAGAGGGGAGACGTGAATGGAATTGGTTGATTGGCAAAGAGGGTGAAGAAGGGCAAACATACACAAACCCCTTCGGTCTACGGGCTAGTATGCTGTCTGTCCTAAGGAGCTGTTTCGAATATCCTTATTCTCGCGCCACATATTCTGCAGCTGGAGCATCGGGAATAGTGCATAGGTCAATACGTGTGGCGCAAGGTCTTCCAATATCAACAGCCAGCGCCCAAGCTGTTTGTTCTTGTTTACCATTTAGTAGACTGCCAGCGATTATATTACAGGACAATATAGACCAAGGGGTTTATTCACTGCGCTAGTGTACATGGTGGAATTGGCCAGCATAAGCCGCTGGCATTTTCCTTCCCCGCAGAACAATATCCTCGCGGCCATTTCGACATCTGGCTAGCTGCTGCCAGCCAGCCGCAAACACTGTGAATATGGCTCTTGCCTGGCAAGGAATCTGCGTGAGACGCAAACACAGACCAGTGGCACTATTGCGCAACGCAGTGGCTGCGAGAATATAGTCAACAGCCTGAGCAAATTCGCACAACACAACCTGTCGTTGTGAGCAGGCTGTAAAGTGCAAACTCGAGTCGCCCCGGTCTCCAATGGCAGCCAGCAAGTCGCATATAAATGCTGGAAGGTAGTCCGGTCCCGGAAATGACTTGTCATAGCCATTCCTCATTTGCTTCTTCGCTCCTCTCCATTGCTCTCTGCCCAGAGTACACATTAACCCCACGTAATTACATCAACCATGAAGACCTTCGCTGCCGTCGCTACCCTTGTCGCTGTTGCCCTCGCTGGTGAGGGAGCTTATGAGGCCAAGCCCGCTTACGTGGCCGCCCCCAAGCCTGAGTACCATGCTCCTGCCCCTGAGTACCATGCTCCTGCTCCCAAGCCCGAGTACCACGCTCCTGTCCCCGAGTACCACGCTCCTGCTCCCAAGCCCGAGTACCATGCTCCTGTCCCCGAGTACCACGCCCCGGTTCCGGAGTACCATGCTCCCGCCCCCGTGTACCACGCGCCTGTCCCTGAGTATCACGCTCCTGTCCCTGAGTACCATGCGCCTGCCCCGGTTTATGTTGCCCCGGTCTACCACGCCCCTGTCCCCGAGTACCACGCCCCAGCTCCGGTCTACCATGCTCCTGTCCCCGAGTACCACGCCCCAGCTCCGGTCTACCATGCTCCTGTCCCCGAGTACCACGCTCCTGTCCACAACGCCTATGCTGCCTACTAGAAAGCTTAACTCCTGGTACATCCATCTCTTTAATATAAAGCACTCCAAAAAAAACCACATTTCTATGTATTGACAGTACAATGGGTCTGCATTTTTTGTGCTCTCTGCATATCTGGGTCTTGCGCCACGTATACGGCACCATATACATAGAAGCAAGGCGTTGTTTGGCAAATGCTGCCATGGCAAGCCTCAGACCGGTGGTCTTGATCTGATCTAATATTTCGCTGCTGCTCTGGTGATCTGTTGATATTATCAAACTTTTTTCTGCGGCGCAGTTTGCGTCTGGGCTTACCAGCTAGTGCAACTCAGGGAGCGGGCTGAGATCTTTCTCTTTATTAGTCCAGCGGGGTATCTAAGGAAATTTTTATTCGCATCCATCATGGTACGCATCAGAGATCCCAGCGGGGAGAGGACGCAGCATCAGAGCAAATTGCAATAGACTCTGTTGGCTTTCGATATTAAACTACTGGCGGGATGCTGTTTTTGCTAATTTCAGACGACGCCGAATTTCAAATCCGCACACCTTGTAGCCGTTCGTTAAGCAGCAGAAGAACAAGGCTTACTTCAAGCGCTACCAGGTCAAGTACCGTCGTCGCCGTGGTACGTATATTTCATCTGCTTGACGCGCAGTGCTTTGACGCGGGCGGGGCAAGCTCTCTGGTGTGATGATGTATAAAAGTATAGTTCATCCGAGTTTCAGGAGCCTTCCAACGAGTCGTGCTCTTGGTGATGATCAAATCTTTCGCCCCTATCTGACCAAAGACGATCCCCCGCCTGCCGAGTTCGCCGCAGCTGGCGTATGCTGGTGCCTTTTTGAACAGCCGAATTCGGACGATGTAAACTAAACCCAATTCCGGCACTGTTTGCATTATAGAGGGCAAGACCGACTACTTTGCTCGCAAGCGCCTGGTCACTCAGGCCAAGAACAAGTACAACGCCCCCAAGTACCGCCTGGTCGTCCGCTTCACCAACACTGACGTGATCTGCCAGATCGTGTACGCCAAGATCGTCGGTGACGTTGTCCTGGCCGCCGCCTACTCGCACGAGCTGCCCCGCTACGGTGTCAAGGTTGGTCTGACCAACTGGGCTGCTGCCTACGCCACTGGTCTCCTGGTCGCCCGCCGCGCCCTGACCAAGGTTGGCCTCGCTGACAAGTACGAGGGCTTCCCCGAGATCGACGGCTCCGTCCAGGAGGTCGAGGCCATCGAGGACGGTCCCCGCCCGTTCAAGGCCTTCCTTGATGTTGGTCTGAAGCGCACCACCACCGGTGCCAAGGTCTTCGCCGCCATGAAGGGTGCCTCGGACGGTGGCATCTTCGTGCCGCACTCGGAGCGCCGCTTCCCTGGCTTCGATGTCGAGTCCGAGGAGCTCGATGCCGAGACCCTCCGCAGCTACATCTACGGTGGTCACGTCGCCGACTACATGCGCACTCTCCAGGAGGAGGACGAGGACCGCTACAAGCGCCAGTTCTCGCGCTTCATCGCCGCCGGTGTCTCCGCCGACGACCTTGAGGACATGTACGCCGCGGCCCACAAGGCCATCCGTGCCGACCCGTCGGCCAAGCCCACCGAGAAGAAGGCTGCTGGCTCGTACAAGCGCTTCAACCGTGTTGCCCTCAACTCGAAGCAGCGCAAGGACCGCGTCCGCCAGAAGATCGAGGCCTTCAAGCGCGCCCAGGAGTAAATCTCCAGCGTGTTGCTTGCTGGCGCAGGCTCTCGTTGATAACGTTCCGACTACCCAATACCAGACTGCGAGGTGGCACCCCGCCACATTTTTTGCCCCATCGCAAAATGTTGCTTTGCAGTGTATAAGTTGTTTAAGATTGTGCAATAAGAGCCCTGTCCATCTTCACGTCCTACAAAGCACAAGCGAAATGCCGGTTATTTGCGCGCTGGCGATACTCGTTAATTTAAGGGGTCTCAGGGGAGTCGCATGCACATAGCTCAAAAAAGCAATTACTAAGATCCGAGCTCTGCGGTGCGCATGAGTTTGACCTGGCGTTGCGCTGGCGCCAGCAGCGCATGAAACACGTCAGCTGCGCTATTTTTTGATCTTGATTTTTGGAATGCGAGTATTTTTTGGTACAAAACTGGGAGATTAAAGTTTGCTAAATGGACAAGGTTTGGTCGGGGAGAAGGAAACT
Source organism: Linderina pennispora (assembly GCF_002104995.1). Classification (NCBI taxonomy): domain Eukaryota; kingdom Fungi; phylum Kickxellomycota; class Kickxellomycetes; order Kickxellales; family Kickxellaceae; genus Linderina; species Linderina pennispora. Next base: position 28,734 of record NW_024468313.1, on the reverse strand, counting down.
TAGACGCAGCCCTGGCTGATCATCGAGTCGGCAACCTTGATGAAGCCAGCAATGTTGGCACCAGCCTGGATGTCGCCCTTGAGGCCGTAGCGCTCGGCAGCGACAAGCGAGTTGTTGAAGATGTCCTTCATGATCTTCTCGAGCTTGTCGTCGACCTCCTGGCGGGTCCACTGCAGGCGCTGCGAGTTCTGGGCCATCTCGAGGCCAGAGACAGCGACACCACCGGCGTTGGCAGCCTTGGCAGGACCGAACATGAAGCCGGCGCTCTTGTAGACCTCGATGGCCTCGTTGGTGGACGGCATGTTGGCGCCCTCAAAGACACCCTTGACACCGTTGGCAGCCAAGACCTTGGCGTCCTCCTCGTCAATCTCGTTCTGGGTGGCCGAGGGGAAGGCGTAGTCGGCAGCAACCTCCCACGGCTTCTTGCCAGCAAAGTACTGGGCAGTGGACGAGAAGGCGCAGTACTCGGAGATGCGGACGCGCTTGACGTTCTTCAGCTCCTTGACGTGGTCAATCTGCTCCTGGGTGAAGCCGTTGGGCTCGAGGATGTAGCCGTTCGAGTCGGAGAAGGTGATGGGGACAGCACCAAGCTGCAGGAGCTTCTCAGCAGTGTACTGCGCGACGTTGCCGGAGCCCGACACAATGCAGCGCTTGCCCTCGAAGGCCTCGCCCTTGTGGGCAAGGTAGTTCTGCGCAAAGTAGACGCAGCCGTAGCCAGTGGCCTCCGGGCGGATCAGCGAGCCACCCCAGGCGAGGTCCTTACCGGTGAGGACACCAGTGAAGTTGTTGGCAAGGCGCTTGTACTGGCCAAACAGGAAGCCGATCTCGCGGGCGCCGACGTTGATGTCACCGGCAGGCACATCGGTGTCCGAGCCGATGTGGCGGTGGAGCTCGGTCATGAAGGACTGGCAGAAGGCCATGACCTCACGGTCGGAGCGGCCACGGGGGTCGAAGTCGGAGCCACCCTTACCGGCACCCATCATGAGGGTGGTGAGCGAGTTCTTGAAGGTCTGCTCGAAGGCCAGGAACTTGATGACCGACAGGTTGACAGTCGGGTGGAAGCGCAGACCACCCTTGTAGGGGCCCAGGGCAGAGCTCATCTGGACACGGAAGCCGCGGTTGACCTGCTGCTTGCCGGCGTCATCAATCCAGGGGACACGGAAGACGATCTGGCGCTCGGGCTCAACCAGGCGCTCGAAGGCCTCGAGGTACTGCGGGTCCTTCTCGAAGACGGGGGCGAGGGACTCGAAGACCTCCTCGACCGCCTGAAGGAACTCCTTCTGGTCGGGGTCGCGGCGACGGATGTTGGCGCGGACAGCGTTGATCTGCTCAGCAACAGTGGACATTGTTTGGGTTGTGTTTTTTGATGGGTGTGAAGAGTCGAGGTTTGGTTGTGGTGTAGAGAAAATTTTTAGAAACGCTTAGGGAAATGCCCCGGGGGTTTTATACTCGCGATCCAGACTAGCGCGCGTCCAGTATATTGCGCTTAGCGTGACTTTCGCACTTGCTCTAGCTCGCCAGGCCCCCACCGCCCAAAGCTTCTGGCATTTTGGATCGATTTTGCGCCAATAAAGACGCCCGGAAATCCCAAGGTTTGGGGGGAGGTTCGTCACACACCCCCCGGCAACGGCCCGCAACGAGAAAAAAGGGCCGCTGCGGGCGAGATTATTTGACGCTTTCGCCATGACCAGGAAACAAGCAGCTGAAACAAAAAATAGCGAAATTAAAGCTGGGTGGATTGCCTATCACAGACCAATCTCGCCGTGGCTGCCGGCCGCTGCAGGCCTGGGGCACTGACCCCTCCCGGCTGCAAACTTGCGTCTTGTTCTGCGCACAGGCAGCATACCCGCGCGCGCATGCCAGCCAGCATGCATCCTGTATATGCCTCCTCTCCTGCCCGGATTGTGCCGGAGCCTGGTGTGTTACGGAACGGCTGGCGCAGGCAAAGGGGTGGTGGCCCCACTTGTGCCTGGCAATAGATGGAGCACCATGTATTGGATGATTGTCTGCATGTAGCCCCACCCCTGAGCGAGGCCGCCATGTCAGAGTAGCAGCTCGTGCGGTTTGCTCATATTGGGGGCCGGCTGGACCGGGCATTCGGCGTGTTTACAATGGCCTGAGGGTCTGGCTCGCTCTGCTGCCAGCCATGATGCGGCGGCAAGGGCTAAATTCCCCTTGGTGTGTGCGCTAGCAGAAACTCGGAACGCTGGTTTGTGCTGCTGCATGCGGTAGGTAGCGTGCAGTATGTGCATCAGCGCGCAGTGATGGCTAGGTACTGCTATGCGCTGACGCTATACTCCCGGATTCCCTCTTGCTGCTGGGCACTCTTGCCGCATCTCCCCCGCGAGACTGCGGCGCACCCGCAGCGGCAAACTGCTGTGGCTCAAATGCCGATGGGCTCCGAGATGCGAGGACCGGAACCAATGGGGGCCTAGTAGCCGGCTCTCCAGCACGACTCGGAAGGCCCCGGAACCAAAAGGCCCACTCCCAACCCGTAAAGCGCAGTGGGCCATGGCTGGGTCCGCTGGGCATTAACGCGGCAAATTGTCATGATGTCACATTAACGGCGCCGGTAGATCCCTCTCCGAGCCTGCGTACAGCAGATATCCCGACCGCTCTTCTTTTCTCTTTATCGCGCAGCGATCGCAGAGCACCAATTGGCCGGGCTCTGCAGAATAGAGACCAATGCTACATCAATCCCCAGGGGCGCTTTTGTTTGCATGTCCACGCGCCTTATCTCCAGAGATCATGGCCTCAAAAGCGACAAAACGCATTCTTCATTGACGTTCAGTCATATGCCAGACATTACTTCTGATGGATAAGGGGCATATAGCACCGAATGCAGCACCCCATGCCTCTCCTCCGGCCAGCTCCGGGATTCCACAAGTGAATATGGTGAAGACCGACCGGCACTTCGTGCTCGCAGCGCCGCACAAGCGCGAGAGCCCAGAGCCTCCTCCAGGTCCGTCCAGGCAATTCCTGCCCCTGATGTGTGCGCCTGTCCCTATGCTGTCCTTTTTCGCTGCCTATAAATACCAGCCAGGGCGCGAATTTCCTCACGCGACAGAAAAATCCCCGGCATTTCCTCTTTGAACATTTTACTCCCCTTCTCACAGCCTTCAGCATAACTTTCCATCAGTTTCTGTAAACCAGAAAGCCCATGCACTAAAACTCGCTTGCATTATCTCTGCCCATCGCTGGGCTCATCAACCTACCGGCCCAGATAAGAGACGCACCCCCTTGGTCGCTGCTGGAAATGCGCCTGACGGAACAATTGCAAAAACAGCCGCGCTTGGGCGGCACAAGCCAAAGCGTCATAATGGGCCCTCACATGCGGGCGTTTACAAACCTCGTGGTGATCCCCTTGCTACTCCCTATGCACATGGGAGAGTTCCATTCCAGGGGTATTCTCCGGCAGGCGCTAAGCTGCACACCCGCGGAGTGGTGCTCATGCCGCTCGAGGTGGGTGTGTGCTCGGTACAAGTGCCAAAGCTGCTTGCGCGATGAGGGACAGATAGTGATGCTGCGCTGATAAGGTGCCCAAGGGGTATAATGCGTCATGTGTTCGCGTATTCGAGGCACAGCTGCGGGTTCTGGCCAGGAAAAGCATTATCTTGGGCAATCGCTGTGGTCAAGCAGGCATTCCTGCTGCGATCCCGAGCACTGATTGCGCGGGATAATGCACGTCACAGAAGGCGACACTAGAAAGTCAGCCTTGGGGGATGCGGATTGCAGTTTGGTCTTATCTCTTGCCATCAGCACGCTTTTAGGCGAGAACGGAACCGCGGGTGGGGGTTGCGTGAAACGCTAATTAGGTGTGTTGTCTATAGTTGGCTCGGAGGTTTTTTAGATGGCAGCGATCTGGAATGGGCTTTCACGAGCCTGATTGACGTTTGGCGGACGGGGGATTAAGGTTTGTAGGGGAAAGGGGCGACGGGTGGTTGCACACGGTGCTGGGGTCTAGCCAGGATCTGGTGGCAGGACCCGACTCGGGTCGCCCCTTGGAGATTACAGCGCAAAGCTACCTGATCAGACGCAGAGCTTGTTTGTCCACGTACCCAGAAAGTGTGAGAGATTACTGGCAGGTCGCTCGATCGAGATCTGCAGCGACAACACTGCAGCATGAGGTGCTCGCAGAGGCAAGTCTAGATGAGTATACGCTCACAGTCTGCTAGATGAAAACTGGATGCTGTAATTGTATACCTTTTCGCTCTAGTATATGGAATAGCCCTCAAGACACCAAAAGATCAAGCAATGCCTGACACATAAAATCCTTATCTCTCTGCTATGCATAATTTCAGTCCAAAAGCGTCGTCCGACCCTCCGCTAGAACGTTTCTGATTGCTTGAAAGGACTCGCGTTTTTTTGAGCCTCAAAACGAGTATGCAGTACTTGCTCTGAACACCTAAAACAGTACTCTTTTGGTCGATGGATTTAGATCTGAAGGTGACACATATTTCTTAAAAGCACTGGTAAAAACGAATCCGGAGCAAACTCAGCCCAGATCCAGTGCTGATCATGAGCAATTGGGGTGCGCCGATGGCCCGACACCATGCGCGGATCCGTGGCAAGGGATGGCGCGACAAGTTCAAACATCATGGCTCTAAAGTCTATCTGGTTGACGAATTCCAGATATTGTCGATGTGCCCGTTCTGCTGCGAAAAGTCGCTGCAGCCATTCCGGTATGTTCCCAACCCGCGGCCCTACCAGAGATCGAAGAACCCAACTGTGAAGTGCCATGGCCTTCTCCGCTGTACAAGCGAGTCATGTAAGCGGGCCATGGCACAATACAGGCGGGCCTATTCGTCACGGCTCTTGAACCGCGATCTCGCAGCAGTTCTGAACTTCAGGCTCATTTTCCAGTCACTCTGTGATTCAGGCGATATTCCTGAACGGTTCTGTCGCTCTGCAGCCATTGCTGCCAATGCTTCTGGCGCCACCCCTGAAACAAAGAACCCGCGCAAGAGGCGTGCAGAAGCTGCAGGCGATTCTGGTGCCAGCAGCAGTGAGCCAGCGCTGAAACACCTGCGCTGAGCAGGCCACCAAGATGGGAGATGTCCATGACCGCCATTGCACCAACAACCATCCGACACGTTCAAATGACCGGTTCGCCGCGATGCTTTTATCGACGTGTCAACCCATGCTGACTAGCAGCCGAGCTCGCATCGCGGGTGGGGTAATTCTAGTAATTGCCATTATCCGTAATCTTTACCAACAAAAAGTGCTGCTATGATGAATTGAATGGTTCTGATTTGGAAGAAGGGTTGATATTATTGAAGAGTTGTTTGAAAGTTGTTGTGCCCACCATCCCACCACCCGTCCTTCCCACATGCCTGTAAAAAATGTAAGCATACACAGAAAAATACAGAAGAGCTGAAAGCTTGAGCTCCATGATGTGTCGGCAATAAGTGTCAGACACGGAAAAAGAAGTCCTTGAAATGCCTTGGGGCTTGATGATGACGCTGAGAGGCTTGTGACGTCGTGCCGAAACCGAACCGTGCCGAGCAGCAAGGCGATCATATTCTGACTGCTCAATGACGACCGTTGACCGCGGTGATTCCAACGAGCAAGCGAGCGACGAGCCGCAGGACTTGTCCTGGTAGCGAGCGTGCTTGAACCGCCGTGCGAATCTTGGTCGAGCCGCAGAGCTGCGAGGAAGCATCGAAGCGCGAGTTGCCTGTCCAATTTGACTGGTGCTGGCCAACTGTCGAGAGCCGTCCGAAACGCGAGTAAAGACATAAAAATACAAAATCCTATATACTACTCCACACATGCTCTGTACATGTAACAACCACATCGCCAATGCTAAATATATCGCCTGTCCAACTTGCACCCTAGCTGACATCACCGTCGCCACTTAACCTTCGCGCAGTGCGCTGTCTTTCTGTATACTCCTTCTAAACATCGCCGCAGCATTTAACCGAAGAGCAACAATCGTGCAGCTTGTATCCAAAAAGCGATCTCTTGTACTATAGTAGAGAACACACGCAGGGTGCTACAAAGCACTCCACACAACTATCCTATGCGGAAACATAGCATGGAAACGCGGTGCAAAGGGGAGTGACTCCCGGTGGCTACAGGATAGCAAAAATGGTAGGCATCCACAAACACATTTCAACAAACACTCATCATGTCTTTCCTGGAGGGGGAAGGTAGCCAAGATGTGCCGAAAGCTGATGTGCCGTCTCCGTTCGCTGATCATGACCACATGTCGAAACGGCCGGTGCCGGCGAGGGGAGAAGATCGATCTGGACCGGAAATGTAACGAAAGCAGTGAAGCAAAGATTAGGCGAATGATGTAGCAAAGAAGAGAAAGGGTTCGAGAATAATAAAATAAGGTAAAGAAAGCAGCGAGACAACGAGGTCGCACGACATTGAGAGAAATAACAGGAATGCAAAGAGAGAGAGAAAGGGTACGCATGGACGAAGCCAGCCAGAGAAAGCAGGCAGCGGGAGGTTTGGATCCTTGAGCAATGTAGATAACGCTTGGAGGCGGCGGGCACGCTCATCCCTAGCTCCCCTATCAACGTGGCAAAGCACAGGCAAAAAATGGCCAGCGGAAACAAAACGAGGCGCTTGGGTTGTGGGAAGCACGAGCGATATCAATCGAGATGCATGGCTTGAAGTCGACAATAGACGAAGGGAGGGCGCAAGAACCGTAGCTTGACAGGCACGAAAGAAAAAATCCAAGCACGAGAGATGCCTAAGGCGAGGGAGGGGATCCCGAAAACACCAATCGACAAAAGGCAGACACTATTCACACACAGGGCCGATGCTTGTCAGCCTGAACAGCCCCCCCTTAAAGCACTTGGTTTACCAGTGTCGAAAGGCAAAAGCTTGTGGCCCGCAACGGGGGGCCCATGACAACTGCAGGCGGATACGACGGATGTTATCCCCTACACTGCTACAACATGCTTTTGGGCAGAAACACGCAGACGGAATGCAACACATCGGAGGCCACAAAGACAGTGGGCAAGGTTAGTGCGCAAAACAGAGCAAGCGGGACGACACGGCCATCTCACCACTTTAGCTGTCAGCTAGCCAACAAAGAGAAGCAGACGCTGGCTAGCACGGAAAGCCTTGCGCGCAGTGACATTGGACGAGCAGCAGCAGCAGCAGTTCTTCGAGAGGGAAAAACGAGTAGTGTGCGAAGAGGGGTGCTGAGGGGATGAGGAGAGAGAAGAGAGTCTCCAACCTGGCACTATTTATAACATCCGCGGGGTGCAAGCAAGCACATGCCCAGTCAGCTGATATCAGTGATGGGAATTTTTAGCAGTGAGAATGTTTGTTTCAGCGACACCCACACTGGTGACAGTGAGGACAGTAGCGGGCAGATGTCTTCCCGCCTGTCACTCTCGACATTACTGGGCCAACTCTTTGCATATGGCCCACGCATATCCAAGCCTACTTGGATATCTTGCAAGATGCCCGTCGATTTGGGCCAGCTGGCAAGCAATGCCGCATATGGCACGACGCTTATATACACTCGACACATACCGCAGTTAAAATAGTAGTGAGGTTTACTTGAGGTAGAGAAGATATGAAGAGAAGGGGAGTGTCCAGACTAGGGGCAAAAAGAATTGGAAATCATGGCAAATAGCCGCAAATGTCAGGTGCGATGAGACAGCCGCATCCGCATCCGCATCCGTATCCGCCCAATGCTCTTAGGCCTGGGCCTGGGCCTTGGAGGCGACAGCTGCACGGCCAGCCCGCTTGGCGGCATGGGCGGCAGGCTTGACGCGCGGGTTGTAGATGACACGCCTGCGGTTGGCTCGACCACGGTTCTGGCGTGGAGCCTGGCCTCTGGCACCCTTGCGGGTGCGCTTGACGCCTCGGCGGGCACGAGCACGCTTGGGGCTGTAGTCACCATCGGGCTGCGCACCAGTGTAAACGGGCGAGGTGGCAGCAGAAGAAGCATCAGTCGAGGACTCCTCAGCAGGGGTAGTAGGGGCAGCCAAGGAGTAGCCGGTAGTTGATGACGGGGCAGCAGACGATGAGCTAGGACCTGCTGATGAGCTAGGAGTTGCTGATGAGCTAGGACCTGCTGATGAGCTGGGAGCTGCTGATGAGCTGGGAGCTGATGATGTGGGAGCAGCCGACGAGTACGCAGCGCTCGAGGAGACCTCTGAAGACCCAGAGGATGAGGCAGGGGTCTCTGAAGAGCTAGGAGATGGAGCAGGGGTCTCTGAAGAGCTAGGAGATGGAACAGGGGTCTCCGAAGAGCTAGGAGATGGAGCAGCAGAAGTCGAGTATGACGGGCTAGGAGATGGAGCAGGAGTCTCGGAAGAGCTAGGAGATGGAACAGGGGTCTCCGAAGAGCTAGGAGATGGAACAGGGGTCTCGGAAGAGCTAGGAGATGGAACAGGGGTCTCCGAAGAGCTAGGAGATGGAGCTGCAGAAGTCGAGTATGACGGGCTAGGAGCAGGAGCTTCAGACGAGCTGGGAGAAGGAGCTTCAGATGAGCTAGGAGAAGGAGTTTCAGACGAGCTGGGAGCAGGAGCTGCAGAAGTCGAATATGATGGGACAGGGGCAGGCACTGGGGCTGGAGCCGGAGCCGGAGCCGGAGCCGGAGCTGGGGCTGGGGCAGGAGCCGGAGCTGGAGCTGGTTCAGGGGCAGGAGCTGGAGCAGGAGCCGGGGCAGGAGCAGGAGCTGGAGCTGGAGCTGGTTCAGGGGCAGGAGCAGGAGCTGGAGCGGGAGCAGGAGCAGGAGCTGGAGCGGGAGCAGGAGCAGGAGCTGGAGCAGGAGCAGGAGCAGGAGCCGGAGCAGGAGCAGGAGCAGGAGCAGGAGCTGGTTCAGGAGCTGGAGCTGGAGCTGGAGCCGGAGGCGGTGCAGGGGCAGGAGTCGGAACCGAGGGGGCAGAAGACGAGTAGGAAGAGGCGGGAGCCGGGGCTGGTGCAGGTGCAGGAGCCGGAGCCGGGGCAGGAGCCGGAGCTGGTGCTGGGGCAGGAGCCGGAGCTGGGGCAGGAGCTGGGGCAGGAGCCGGAGCCGGAGCCGGAGCTGGTGCTGGAGCTGGAGCTGGAGCAGGAGCAGGAGCTGGAGCAGGAGCAGGAGCCGGGGCTGGTGCTGGAGGCGGTGCGGGGGCAGAAGACGAGTACGAAGAGGCGGGAGCCGGAGCTGGTGCTGGGGCAGGAGCTGGTGCTGGTGCTGGTGCTGGTGCTGGGGCAGGAGCTGGTGCTGGTGCTGGTGCTGGTGCTGGTGCTGGTGCTGGTGCTGGTGCTGGGGCAGGAGCCGGAGCTGGGGCAGGAGCCGGAGCCGGAGCCGGAGCCGGAGCTGGGGCAGGAGCAGGAGCAGGAGCCGGGGCCGGGGCCGGAGCTGGTGCTGGTGCTGGTGCTGGTGCTGGTGCTGGTGCTGGTGCTGGTGCTGGTGCTGGGGCAGGAGCCGGAGCCGGAGCCGGAGCCGGAGCCGGAGCAGGAGCCGGAGCAGGAGCCGGGGCAGGAGCAGAATAGGCCGATCCTGGACTAGACCCGTAGCTGGAAGCAGGAGCCGGAGAACTCATGTAGGTAGTGGCAGGAGTATCAGAGGAACTAGGAGCTGGAGCAGAATAGGCCGATCCTGGACTAGACCCGTAGCTGGAAGCAGGAGCCGGAGAACTCGCGTAGGTAGTGACAGGAGTATCAGAGGAACTAGGAGCTGGAGCAGAATAGGCCGATCCTGGACTAGACCCGTAGCTGGAAGCAGGAGCCGGAGAACTCGCGTAGGTAGTGACAGGAGTATCAGAGGAACTAGGAGCTGGAGCAGAATAGGCAGATCCTGGACTAGACCCGTAGCTGGAAGCAGGAGCCGGAGAACTCATGTAGGTAGTGGCAGGAGTATCAGAGGAACTAGGAGCTGGAGCAGAATAGGCAGATCCTGGACTAGACCCGTAGCTGGAAGCAGGAGCCGGAGAACTCGCGTAGGTAGTGGCAGGAGTATCAGAGGAACTAGGAGCTGGAGCAGAATAGGCAGATCCTGGACTAGACCCGTAGCTGGAAGCCGGAGCTGGAGCAGCTCCAGATCCATACGACCCTGAACTGTTGTCAGGGTTGTCATAGGACCCATTGTAACCCGAAGCATTGCTTGACCCCGCTCCATACGAAGGACCAGCATTAGGAACCGGTGCAATAACAGGGACAGGCGCAGCAGCAGGAGCCGGGGAGGCAGCAGGGGCGGCTTCAGAGGCGGGGGCGGCGGCCGAGGAGGCCGCATAGGAAGGAGCGGCAGCAGGGACTGGGGCAGAGACAGGGGGAGGGACAGCAGCAGAGGCAGAAGCTGGAGCTGATGCAGAGGCAGAGGCATATACTGGAGTGGAAGCAGCAACTGGAGAAGGAGCAGCTTCAGTCGACGGAGCAACAGATGGAGCCGAAGCCGGAACTGAAGCAGAGGAATATACCGGAGTGGGAGCAGCTTCAGTTGACGGAGCAACGGATGGAGCAGAAGCCGGAACTGAAGCAGAGGAAGATACTGGAGGAGGAGCAGCTTCAGTCGACGGAGCAACGGATGGAGCAGAAGCCGGAACTGAAGCAGAGGAATATACCGGAGTGGGAGCAGCTTCAGTTGACGGAGCAACAAATGGAGCAGAAGCCGGAACTGAAGCAGAGGAAGATACTGGAACAGCGGTAGCAGCAGGAGCAGGAGCAGTTTCGGTCGACGGAGCAACAAATGGAGCAGAAGCTGGAACTGAAGCAGAGGAAGATACTGGAACGGCGGTAGCAGCAGGAGCAGGGGCAGGCACAAACACAGTGGCTACAGTACCTGAGGGAGCTGATGCGTAGCCTGTGGCAGCAGCCGTCACTGGAGCAGCCGACGAAGCCGGAGCAGCAGCAGGAGCCGCTGCCGGTGAGGCAGAGTATGAGCCACTGCTCGCCGACGCTCCAGTATCAGCCGAAGCAGCACTATCACTGCTGTCAGCAGCAGGGGGCGAAGCAGTATCAGCAGTCGCCGCAGGGGCAGCCGATGACTCGCACGACGGTGCCAACGACGAAGAGTCGAAGCTCGTTGTAACGACATCAACACCGCTGTAGTCGGGTGTGTCAGACGAATCTAGATCGGTAGATGACTGATCGACATCATCGGATGACGATTCAGCATCGTAAGCGTCGGCAGTGTAGTCCTGCGCAGAGAACATGCGGCCCATTCGCACCAAGCCAAGGGGCTGCATCTGGTTGTCTGCGTAGGCAAGACCGCCCACTGGGATCGGCTCAGCCAATGTCGTCGCCAGCGAGGCAAGAGCGGCCAGGAGAGAAAGAGAGAAACTAGCCTTCATGACTTATGCAGGTTTTGTTTGAATGCTTGGTGATTTGATGAATGCGGTAATGCTTGGAGCAAAGGCTTGCTTGATCAGATGAAATGAATAATGAAAATGCAAGGGTGGATTGAACGTCGGGTGAAGCGAGGTTCAAGGAGATTCAATATGCGTATTTATATGACGGAAAGGGAGAGAAGGAGGGAGAGGGGATAGGAGGAAGGCTAGTTATTAAAAGGCAGTTGCCAGCAGATTGAGGAGCTGCAATAGAAATAAGGGATGATAAGTCAAATCAAGATTGTTCGTACTCTATCCTTTATAAACACTTTCTTCAGCTGCAGATAGCCTTGGCTGCTTGCTTTCTAATCAAGAACGTATTTCCCCGGATACAGCCGTACGCTCATCTTCTGTTTGTGGACGGAGTCAGCAGTTTGGGACCAGGCAATGCCTATTGCGGAGGGGTTCGATTTTAGAGAAGATGGAATGCAGCTAGCAGCAAGCAGCTTGCAGATCCACTCACCATGAGCACTCCGCGCTATCTCGTCTAGTAAGCGTGTGCGACTATTTGCTGCTGCAGATATTAACATCGCAATTGCTTTCCGCATACCCCGGCGCATTTCATTAGGCATGGAGAACCCTGAGGATGGAGATGGTGCGATCTGTGGACGGGCTTTGCACATATACCCAGGGATGCAGAAATTATGAAACATCGTATTTCACAAAAACACCCCAGGATAATTTTCGCGCTCCACCATTTTGTATGTTCGCACGGAATTCTAGCTGGCATCTCTCTGGCTGCGAGGTGGGGGATCATTGTCAGAAGCATCTAGACGGCTATATACCCTGCATTTGGATACGCTCAGTTTCCTCCACTTCCCCTCCTGTTCTCGCAATGTATTGGGCTATATTTCCATATTCCTAAATACCAACAAACACTAAAAATTAGCGACATCCACCACAAACCAGAATTTCGGGATATCAGTGCTATGTGCTTAATTTCTCATTTCTAAAATCGCCGACAATGGCCCGGATAGTTTCAGCAAGCCCAAATGCACTGACAACAATACCAAACGCCAGCAGCAGCATCAGACCCAGCAGAGAGCGCTTGCGGATATTACGCCAGCCCTTCAGCTTGATATATGCTGCAATTGGTGTCAGGTAGACAAGAACCGGGCTGGTCAGTGCGCTGACAAGCGAAATGACATCCTCAAAGAAAGGCAGAGCCTCTGCCATGCCCAGGATAACCAACGCAGCACCAATCCGAACGCACAGGCGCCAAATGACTTCGGCCCGCTTGCCCTTGCTGGCGATATCAAGGCCGCTCTCAATTTCCAGTGCCATCTGTACCAGAAACAGCGGGCCAGCAAACAGCACATGAATGGTAATGCATATATCTGCGAGGAACGTCGGCCATGTTCTTGGGAAATTTAGAGTTATTGGCGACAGCGTCCTATCACCATATGCGCTGTATCCGGTCGATGCCATGACCATGTAGATGCAGGTTACGACAAAAAGCGCAGAACCAAATACTCTGCCAAACTTCTCTGGGTGCTGCATGCCACTCTCCAGGTGGGGGACAATTGTAGATCCAACGTATGCAAATGACATGGTGGAAAGCGAGACAGCAAAGCCGCTAGGCAAGGCTGCAAAATGGTGGATCGGACTTGAGTGCGTGACGCTACTGCTGATATGCATCTCGCCATTGCGAATCGGGTAAACTATTGCCATGACAATAACTATCAGCGTGGCTATGATTGAGGTGGCAGTGCCGATCAGGCTGACCAGGAACGTCTCTCCCAGCGTCCGCGTAAGCAGCGTTGGAATGCACATAGTAGCGGTGGTAATGAGCATCAGAAAGCGCGAGCCCAGGTGGACGTTCACTCGTGCAAGCATCTCGGAGATGTTGTTGGCAGAGAGGATGGCATAGATGCCGACAGAGCCGATAATGCCGAGCATGTTGAAGGCAGACACGATGTAATAGCCAGGCTTGCCAAAGGCCTCAAGTCCGATTTCGTGGAACCCGCTGATTTTCCCGCCACCCGCCTTCAGATACATGCACCGGACAGTAATTATGGAGGTGATGAATGCAACGGTGCCAGCAACGAATACAAACAAGAGGCCAACCCAACCGCTCTGCCGGAGCGCATATGAGAGCTGCAGAGATCCTACGCCGATGGCCACACATCTATTGAAGGCTGCTTGCGCTTAATTCCTTTGCACTGTCTTTTGTGAATGCAATTCAGTGGTTTCAGGACAGCACTTACATGATGTTCAAAAAGGCGCTGAGCGATGAACCCTTCCCCGCATCATCGTCACTGATATGGAACTGGCCATCGCCGAAATCGCTGCTGTCTTTGGAGATTAGTGCCTTCTCTGTTTCAGGGCTGCCGAGTAGGGCGGACGACATCTGTGAAGCAGCAAACACAGACGACGACGATGATATGCGAGGGCTACTGGTAGTGGTGCCATTAGGAGGAGTCATATTGATGTCTCGAGAGTTGTGATAATAGAGCAAAATCGCATGCGCGCTGTAGAGGTTGGAGGACAGTTTCCGGGACCGATGGCTGCTTGTTTTTATTCTGGCGCTCTCTGGGAAACTCGCGGCCTGGACTGCTTTGTGCAAACAACAAATACAGTCTGCTGGCCTCGCTTTCTCCCAATGTGCGTGTGGCTTTCTTTCTTCAACTAGGTCTGCCTGTATACGGCTGGGAACTGAGCACCGGCAGCCATGCTCCACCGGGCGACAGACGTGTATCTACTGCCACATTTACCCCCTCAAGCGCATGCTCTCCACTCCACCACCCACACTATAATATGCACGGCGCTACTATTGCTGAATGGTGCAACCCACATGTAGAAAGAAGTGCTACTGGTGTAGCTTTGCATAGTGCATCGAAATGGAGTCAAGCCAGCCTGCGCCGCTGCCGGAAATGCCCATCCAGCCATACCCCTGCGGGGGCTTTAGGATATGCTCGCTTCCGCCGCTTCCGCCCTTCCAGCCGCTGCGGTGGCCCTTGCGGGTGACGAACTCCAGTCCGTCAATCCACCAGCCCGAGCGCACCACAACATGGTCCAGGTCGTCGTCAGGCGCAATGAGCACCTCGGAGCGGTGGCCGCCCTGGCACTTGCCTACGGGGAAGCTCGAGCCATCGTCCATGTGCAGGATGAATCCGTCGACGAACTGGCCGGCGCGCAGCTCAATGCAGCGCAGCTTGGGCAGGGACGAGCGCGCCATATCCTTGCCGGCAAACAGGGCGTCGAATCTCTGCGAGTCCTTCATCTGGCCCTTGCCTAGCTGGTTAGATTGGAATACAAGGATGCCGTCGCGGTCGCGGCGCGATCTGTCGTTCATCAGGGCGCCAATGTCTTCGAGCGTGTCGGTGTCGGTGCTGCGCGAAGTCAGCACAAGCTGCAGCTTATCAGTGCTGGACCAGCCGCCAGCCCAGCCCTTCCAGGCGCCCAGGTTGACGAGGATCGAGCGCGGGTGGGCGCAGACTATCTCGTCGGGTGCCGCTGGCACGGCGCCGTTGCGGCGGCGCTCGAGGTTCTCGACGGTGTACTCGCGGTGACAGCGGTAGTGGTCATTGACCCACACTTCGATCATGGTGATACCCGCAGCGCACTGCAATAGCAGGCCATCCTCGGTAGGCAGGGCCTCGAAGCCGCTCTCCTCCGTCTCACCTTTCTCCAGCGGCGGGTCAGTGGGCAGGCGCAGGCACGGGTGGTGTCGCAGGCGGATGACGTCGGTACGATGCCAGTGCGAGCCGCTCTCATCGCGCTGGCGCACCGGGCCGGCCATGTCAGGCGCGCGCGCCATGAACGTGCGGTTGTAAAAGTTGAAGCCGCGCGACATGATGCCTGAGGGAGTGTGGGCCAGCGTCAGCAGATGGCCGGCCTCATGCAGAAACGCACCCATGCCGATGTTGGCCGCACGCCAGTACTCACCGCACTCGTTGCAGTCGTTGGCCAGGTAGCGCGTGTCGGTCTTGGTTGTGTCCAGGAACTTGGCCGCAACCTCCTCGGCGTTGCCAGGCCACGCGTGTGTGGTATGTGAGCCGAACACACCCAGCCGGCGGTTGCCCACACCACCGCCCAGTGCGGCATGGCCGAGGATCACGCCGAGCTCGGGGTCCCAGCGCGAGTCCACCGACAAGCACACAACATAGTGCTTGTCCTTGAATGCCCCGTAGTCATCCAACGCCTCGTTGGCAATGCTGAACTGCGATTCGTCGGTCTTGCGCTTGTAGCCGGGCGGCGGGTTCCACTGCTGCGCACGCTCCTTGTCCTGGATCTCGGCCACCGTGCGCTTGGACCGCACCACATGCACGCGCGCCGTCATCCGCGGCACATTGTCCTTGGCCATCGTATCCGGCTCATACGACTCGTCGAGCCGGAACGTGCGTCGCCCGAATCCGTTGCGGTAGAGCTGCTCGGCTATGTACGCCTGCCACAGGTATGCGCAGCACCGAAACTTGCGTACTGCCGCGTCCAAGTCGCTGATGCCCGGGCCACGCGCGTCGGGCGGCGCGTCAAACACGCCCTGCGAGTCTCTGCCGACAATCACCGCCAGGTTGAGCGGTGGCTTGTCCAGATATGGCATCATCTTGATGCACAGCGTGCCCTGGCTGGCTATCTCGCCGCCCTGTCGGTAGTCGAAACGCAAGTTGTTGTCGCCGTTCTCCAGCTCCACCAGCACCTTGAAGAACCCGTCAATGGCTGGGAACGTAAGGGGTGGGAAGTACGGGTGGTGAACCACGATCTTGTCCTCGCTGCTGGTGCGCAGCCCCGGTACCTGCCCGTACACAATCAGGAACCGCTGGTGCACAAGCTCCTCATGCTTGACATTCAGGAACTCCATCTGCTGATCAGGCCGCCTGTCGTCGCGCCGCTTGCGATGGTGCTTCTTCTCGCCGTCAGCCGTCTCCGGCTGGATGTCATGCTGGTCCAGCGGCAGTGGAATTCCGGGCGGCACTTGGTCGCTGGAAAACGAGCCGAGGCTCTGCCCAAGGCTACTGCCTGCAGGCGCATGATGCCTTGCATCGCTGCCACGTGACTGATGCTGGGTATCTTGGGTTGGTGGTGGGCCGTTGCTCGTCCGCCGAGGTTTAGGCGGAGGTCCATCGCCGGGTGCCGACAACGGTGGAGCGCCCTGCTGAGAAGGAGGGCCTTGCTGAGAGGGAGTGCTGTTCTGGGAGGGAGGCCCCTGCTGTGGTGGCGGGTATCCGTCATTGCCACCCGGCGGTGGGTACGGCGCGCTCTGACCCTGCCAATACGGGGGCGGCTGCCCCTGCCATTGCTGATTCTGAGGTGGTGGCGGTGGATACTGGCCACCTGGATACGCAGACATCCCCTGAGGACCAGGGTATCCGCCATAGTAGCCCTGGCCGTATCCAGGCTGCTGCTGCGGTGCCGGCGGCATAAAGAATCCTCCTGGACCAAAATCGCCCGGTGGAGGCGGGTACACTGGCTGGGGATAACCCTGGTTTGGTGGGTAGCCCTGGTTCGGGTGTGGTTGCGCTGGATATCCCTGATTGCTATACTGTGGCGGCTTCGTGTTGGACGAAGGGACCGGCGGTGGCTGTTGCTTGTCGCGGTCGATACTGCGAGAACCGCCCGTGACGCCCAGCTTCTCAAACTTTGACCTGAGATTGTCAAATGTGGACATTGTGAGACAAATGCGATAGAGTTGACTTTGGAGACAAAAATGCGTATTTTGCGGCTCATTCTTGGCTAGTTCCCTGAGTACCCCGTACTGAGTCTTGGTGCCACCCTCGACGTCATTGACATGGTGTGATTACCGTATCAAATTATCACACTAATGGCAGCCCTGTAAGTGCGCGTAACCAGCAGCTATTCTTAGAACAGGTGTGTTTGTGCTAGTTGGCTTCCAGGCCAGACCGCCGTAGCAGTATGAACACACCCTTTCAATAGCTTGCGCGCTGCCGATGAGCGCAAATCTCAGTACTGCGGCGGAGCTGTTGCCCTGGCAGTGCTGCCAATAATAAGCAGCAATGGTTTGAAATGCAGCATCAAGTTCCTGGCACATGTGCGGCTGCCAATGGCTTGGCCGGCTGTTAGCACAAGTCATTGTAGCATTTACTTGTATAACAAGACCTGCCATGAAATCTCAGGCGATATGCCACGGCAAAGCCCGGTGTTTGGCGTGCGGATCAAGTCGATCGCGTACTAAGTGACACCACCGCGTTGCTTACAGTCCCCATTGGCAACAATATCATCCCAGTGCCTGGACATAATTCTAAAATGCACATAAAACTGCTTTTACAATCCTAGAAACTGGATCTAGCAGCCCACCAACCTCGGCAATATCACTAGTCCACTGCTATAAAAGGCATGGTTCATTCTTAGTCTCCAAACAGAATCCCTCACCAACAGCACCAACAGCCAGCTACCCGTGATACAGCCTCTATCCTCTATCCTCTATCCTCTATCCTCTATCCTCTATCCTTCCCGCGTTTACTATCCAACTCATCTATCCGCCAGCAATGAAATTCCTTGCTCCAGCCCTTCTCCTCGCTATTGTTGCTAATGCTGCACCTGCTGCTCAGTCGGTGACTACTACATATTCTGAGACCGCCAGCACCGCCAAGTACCGCCAGATCGAGCGGACCACTGAAAGCTGCCTCAAGAGCCTGTTTGGATAGACTAGTCCTGAATGACAAGTGCGCCGCTCGTTATCCTGTCTTAATTTCATTCTTTTTTAATTTCGCTACTCCTCTAATATACTCTATAGCACATCACACCACATATCCTCTCAATAGAGATATTGGCACTCGGTCTGCCTTGCTGCCAAAGGAGCTTTTCAGAATGTGTCAACAAACTTTCCCATGGGTTATACGCATTTAGAGCTGCTCTTATGTGTTGGGACTCGCCATCCGAAATACCCGACATCCATATAAATTACATCTTATACTCTCCGGTCTATCTCCATCCGGGCATGGAGAGCACCATCTGCAATGATTTTCTGTTTTTTCAGGACATTTAGACAAGCCAGTGTTGTAGATTTGCGGTATTTCTCCGATATTGCTAACTCACACGATGTAATAATTGTTCGAATGGTTTAATCCACCAGCCTGGGTATTTGCTTGCACGCGTATCTGGGGTATTCATGTTTCTGTGGAGATTCTCAGACAGCAAGACTGAGAACACAGCCTGCCTCCTGTTTTCATAATGCCTATTTCTCCAGGTCAATATCCTCCGTACTTTAGGTAAAACAATGTAGGTATGGATGTGGTTCTTCTATTGCGTGGAGTACAGACATATCAAGCTTATCATGAGGTCCGTCAAACACACTGAATTTGAGACAGTTCTGATATATATCAACTGGTCTGACTCAAATCCCGTGAATAAGGCTTGCGCATACTTGCCCACTCTACACTAGTCTACCTAATCTCATAGTCGCCTGCATTCTCTTGCACCACTGACCATATCATTCTCTATTTTACTATTTATGAGCGTTTCTTTATCAACTCGATCTTTATACGCCTCTAATTGATACCTGCTACAACTTGGTATAATACTGTCCCTTTCCATACCTCGCATACATACCCTTTAATGAAAGTTGGATCTTTGGTTACCCTGGTGGCTATGCTGGCGTCTGGGTACGCTGACCTGCCGCCCAACTGGCCCAATGATATAGATCGGGTGCCTGTCTCTTGGGCACGAAATGGCTGGTCCACACAGGATCACACAGGCGCCCGTCCAATCCAGGCACATTATCCACAGGTTGCCCGGGGCAAGGTATTGGCCGTTTCTGAGGCTGAATACGAAGGGCAGGCACCACAGGGAGGTGTTGGCAGCGCGCTTGGCCAGAAATACAATGCACCTGACGGCATTTCAGACGACATCATGTCCATTAACACATCCGAGTACATCGAGTATACCGAGACAACAACAGAGACCGAAGACGATTCGCTCCTGGAGACGTATACCACGACTGAGTATGTTATCATTTCATCCTGTTGTGGATCCTGTTGTGGGTCCTATTGTTCGTGCGGCACGGCACCGAGCGCAGCGTACAATGCCGACGCTGTTTGCGCATCATCGACAGCTGTGCCGGCATGTACAACATCGTGGTGTGCTATGTCCACGTCATATGTGGTATCTCAGGCACCACCTCCTCCTATTGTCACTCACACTTCGTACTGCGCAACAAACGAGCCGTTCCTTCCGTATATCACCATCACGACATCAGTGTACCCTGCTACTGTTTCCCACACAAGTGAAGCAGCTGCTTACTCAACTAGCGCCCCGTATGCTAACACGGTGACAAAAACAGTGACCTCATCTGTTACTGGCGCCGGCTACTCTTCGTACTCGTCGAGCAAAGGGACGAGCTATTCCACCAGCCAAACAAGCGACCACCCATATGAACATGGTACTGGCTCGCACTCGACGAGCTCTTCCGGAAATGGGCCATATCCCGCTGGGCCCTATGGTCCCGGTTCTGGTCCCGGTCTCAGTCCTAGTCCCAGTCCCAGTCCTGGTCCTGGGCCTGTTCCTACTCCTGGTCCTGGACCTGTTCCTGTTCCTGGTCCTGGTCCTGGGTCTGTTCCGGTTCCTGTTCCGGTTCCTGTTCCGGTTTCTGGTCCATACAGTTCTGGCCCCGGTATTGGTCCCTATCCAGTTCCTCCCTACGGCCCTGACTCTGTTCCTTATCCAGCTGCTCCCTACAGCCCTAGTGGTGGGCCATACCCAACGGTACCATACCATGGTCCGTACGATAATGCGCCATACGGCCCATATAATCCCCTGTACGGAGGATCAAACAGCAGCCCGTACGGACCTCCCTACGGACCTCCCTATGGCGCACCGCCATATAGTCCTCCCTACGGCGCACCACCATACAGCCCTCCATATGGAGAGCCTTATAGCACGCCGTATGGGCCGCCGTATGGTATAGGGCCAGATGCTGGTGACAGCGGTGGATATCCAGCCGGTGGTGCTGGTGGATATCCAGTCGGTGATGCTGGTGGATACCCGGCAGGTGGTACTGGTGGATATCCGGCAGGTGGTACTGGTGGTGGATCTGAGAGGGGTAGTTCCAACCCGCCTCCATATGGCAGTGGACCCAGTGACGGAACCGGCAACGTGCCACGTATATCGACTTCTCCTTTTAGCAGTGGCAGCGCACAAAGCAGCTCTACAGCCGCGTCATCTGAAAACAGCTCTGATGAGTCTGGTATTTCAAGCGCACCTTACCCGACCAGGTCGATCTACACCACCCGCTCCATGGGCACCAGCGGTGTCTATTCTAACCACCCTTCGTCTAATGGTGACACTGGAGGTGATACCACGTACAACTTCATCACCAGCTACATTATCAACGAGACCACCGCCCCACCGCTAATCGTGTCGGTTGATGATCCTGAACCAGCCTATTCCAGCAAGGACACGTACTCGGGCACACCCGCTCCTACACGCACATCCTCGCACGCCTCTAAACCTGCGTCCATATCTACACCCTATTCCACGCCTGCTACCCCCGCATCGACCCCATATGCTGTGCCCGGTGCCTCTCCTGAGGCTGGTCCAACTGCGACACTCGCAGACAATGACCACGACAATGACTACGACAATGACTACGACAATGACTACGACAATGACGATGACGAGGGGCTCCATGAGCGGGTCACGCAAAAGAAGGTGATCAAGAAGATAGTGCGGAAAGCAGCTCTCGCCACCACCACACGCAAGCCTGCCATGAAGGTAGAGGATCAGAAGGCTGCAATTATGTCCCGGTTCCAGTCGATCGAGCTCGCCAAGGCCAAAGCGCTGGGCAAGGCCAAAGCGCAGAGTAAGTCCAAAGCGTACCCAGCTTCCAAGGCGCCTGCCAGAGCCATTCTGCAAGAAAAGCCGAAGCCGCTGAGCAACAAGTTCCAGCGGAGTCGCCCGGTGCGGGTGGGCAAGGCGAATTACGTGAAGGTTGGTGACCCTGAGGCCATTGAGAGGGCGGACAAGATAGAACTCGTCGATACCAAGCTAAAGCCAGACTTTGTGATGGACATTGGGTACAAACTCAAGCGCCCAAGCAGTAGTACTCGGGATGTTGACGCTTGAACGTGAAGGGGCACTGTCTTGCACTTGTCGTTGTGACCACTTGTTCATTTTCATTTTTCAGACATTCACGTTCAATTACTTTCTCAAATCGACAGCACATATATCTCCTTGGCGACTTCGCCTTGGCTGGTTTGCAAAATAAACGCAGCTTTTTGTTAGCTTCGGAAACTACAAATGACAATGAATAGTTCCAGGCTACCCAAAATTTTTCCGTGCAATCCGGATGCTGCTGCGACCGGTGAAATACCACGGCCCGGGCCAACAATAATACTGCTTTATCATGTCCGTTACTCACCATCCAGTTCGCATCCTCTACCGGTACCAGAAACATAGCTTGAAAAATGAGCACGCTAGTTCCTCCTTCATTTGACAACAAAGCCACCACCCCTTCTCCCAGCGTAACTAGCACGCTGCACATTCTACAAGGCACACTGGATAAGAAGCGCGGCATCAGCAAGCCCGAAGACGACCTGTGGCCCGAGGGATACGTCTGGGATATAGAGGATCCCGTTGAGCGGCGGTTCTGTGTTCAGTGGCTGACGCACTCGATTGAATGGGCCACAAAGCGCAGCATCCTGGTCGGCGACTCGGACGACTGGACATGGATAATGGACACAGCAGCCATGCAGCTCGCGGAGCTCTGTGGGAAGGGCGCATCAGGGAAGGTGAAGCGCAGTGTGAAAGTGTGGGGACCGAATGCAGAGGAGCTACCCGGGGTCATTATCAACGAGCCGAGCTTCGTCGAAGCAGACGTGGGGTGCCAGACGTGGGGCTCTGCTACACTGATGGCGCGGAGAATCTCCCGGCACGACATCCCCGTCAGGCAGTTCTCAAGCTGCCTGGAGCTAGGCAGTGGTACGGGACTGGCGGGCATGGTGCTTGCCCGTGAGCTGCAGCATGTGGGCGGGGTGGTGGTCATGACTGACTACCTGGCGTCGCTGTTGGATGTGCTGACAGCGAGCAGCAGAGACAACAGCGTTGACGACGGCACGGCACAGATCCGGCACCTTGACTGGTTTGAAGTGGCTCAGCGGATGCAGAATGCCGAGGCAGGCGTGGCGGCTCCTAAAGCGAACTATAGTGATGTGACAGCACAGCGCGAAGCCACTGCGGGAGCACGCCAGCTCGATGTGGCAGGCATGCAGCACGGATTCAGTCTGGTGGTTGCCGCCGATGTGCTGTACGAGCTGGAGCACGCGAAGGTAATACCAATTCTTGCCGACTATTTTTTGGCAACATCTGGCAAAGTGACGCCCCGGTTTGTCGTCACCACGCCGCTGCGTGCGACACACAAAAAGGAGGTTAGCGCGTTCGAGGCCGAGATGGCCAAGATCGGGAGCCTGAGGCTGGTAGCGAGGGACGATACGACGCTGGCTGACGATTTGTCTGGCTGGGTGGAAAGGGTTGGTGCGGCCGAGACAGAGGCGATTACGCAGACGCTGACCGCCGATGCGAACGATACATGGAGGTACCGCACGTATATTTTTGAGCGCTGTTAGTAGCAAATAAACACCTTTGACTCTGGGTATTCATCCGCAGGCGAACAATGCCGCAGCAAGTATTTCTGTGGCAGACTAGAGCGTTTGTTGTCGGTGAGGCGGTCCTGAACCCCCGGCCAGGCTGGACAGGGGGATCAACAGAGCCGGTCTTTTTCCGGTATGCGGTGGCTGCGAAGCTTCTGCGAGCATGTTTATTTATGCTCTCCTTCTCCCAGCCCTCCCTCTTTTCTCTCACTCCAAACCCCTCTTCGCTATTTCCCCCATTTCCCGCCTCCTTTTCTGCAATTACGCAAGGTTGGCTCTTTTGCTAATTGGTCGGCTCAAATTCACAGCGGGCATGGCAGTAGTTACGCGCAGCCAAACTAGTCGGGTTGGCAAGCTTGTGGACGGAATCGTCCAGCGGCAAAACACTGAGCATGCGCCGGAGCCAACGCCTACTGTCTTTACTCGCAGGCGTGCGATCATCGCCAAACGCAAAATCAAAGATGGTAAGACACGGGGATATCGCAGGGCTGGGGGAGAGATGTGGCAAATGCCCATCCCCTCTCCCTCGATTATCGCAATAGAGTTCTCCATTGCTCTCTCGATGCAGATGCTGCCAGTCGTGGGAAGGGAGGGATGTTGATTCTGTGTTGTGGGGATGGGGATGGGCTGGGTCTCCTGGATCTCAAGGTGACGGAGACCGCTTTAATCGGCTGGGACCTGATGCTTTGCCTGAAATCAGCTATGCAGATACTGTGAAACTGGCTTCTTTGGCAGAGAAAAAACTTTTTTTTGGGTGTGCGTCTCTTCATTCGCCACTGCAGCTTTCTCACAACGATTACGATCCGCCCATGCATGCCGTGCTTATCACGCGGTGCGCTCAGCTGGCCGAGGGAGCGCCATGCAAAGTAGCTTTACTGCTCTCCTTCTCGCTTGTTTGCTGCTCTTCAGTTGTATTTCTGCGCATTCGCCGTCCCCCACTTTTGTGCTTTATCCAAACATTCTGCCATCCCCTCAGTTTAATCGCTATCCCCACGCGCGCTCGCTGCATTGTGCGGGCCTCAGCAACCTTGTTTACTGGTGGGTGGAACGGCCAAACAGAAAAAGTTCAGAAAAGTACCACAGCTGCACCAAGCTGCTCGAGTGCGAACCGGGTCTTCTTTTTCAGTCCATTTCCATTTTCCTTTCTACACAACACTCGCAAAATTCGCGCAGTTCCTGCCCCTCTCGTTCAAATGCGCCTACTGAGCTCACTCAAGCAGCAAATGGCGGGCTCATCCTCACAAGGGCACTCGAAGCAGCAGAGTGAGAGGCGGCGAAACTTCCCGTCCATCAGGGTGGTGACTAACAGCCCGCCAAAGGCCACCAAAGTGCAGACTATCCGGCATGATGATGACTACCTGGAGACACGCGTGGCCATGGGGCCAGTCGGTACTGCACTGGAAGAGTCGCTCGAAGCACACAGGGAGGCGGGGGTATATGCGCGGACAATAACCAGCCCAAAATATGAGGCCACCGCCCCCTCCCCGCTGTCGCCGCGGCCGTCGACACGCAAATGCGCAGTGAATCGGCGGCGAGCAGGCACAATTGGGTCAATCGACAGCGGGTCATATCTGCCATCGCCAACGAGCACTGCTGCAAACTCCATATCCAGCGCAGTTGGGCTGCTCAATACTGCCGACATGCCAGATACTGTCTACCAACAATTGCACTCACATCCACTCACTCCCATCTCGCCAAATCCCCAGCATCTGCAATCGTTTCCCCTCGCCCAACTACCACCCGCCTGCGTCGTGCTGGCACGCTGACAGGCATGCATGGCGCTGCCGGATGTATCCCTGACCGCCTGCGGTCGTTTTCTCATGACACAACAGCCCCTCCTCCCTCAACACCCCTACCGGGCTCGCCACAGTCAACAATATCCCACTCAGCTGCCTGCTCTGTAGTTTCTGTATCTCCCACTGTTACCCGTAGCCCACCGATCAAGAGCGAAGCCCGGCCACCGAGTTCGAAGCGCACGCACAGCCAGGACTCAGATAACAACGCGCTGCGCGGCGCACCGCCTCGTGACGACTGGGACATTGTAGTGGATCGGATCCGCGAATACCGCGCAGCGCATGAGGCGCCCGTGGATACAGTCGGATGCGAGGCGCTGACCGAGGAGGAGAAGGACCCGAAGCTGCGGCGGTTCCGGTCACTGGTATCGCTGATGCTGTCGGCGCAGACAAAAGACGAGATCACTGCAGAAGCCGTGCGCAACCTCAGCCAGCGGCTGCCGGCGGACTGTCGCCCAAGTCTCTGAGCAGCGCGCCGATCGATCTAGTGCATGAGTGCGTGCGGCGCGTTGGATTCTGGCAGCGCAAATCCAACTATATCAAAGAGGCAGCACGCACGTGCCTGGAACAGTACAACGGCGACATTCCGCGCACTGTACCACAGCTGCTGTCGCTGCCGGGCGTCGGCCCGAAGATGGCGTACCTGACGATGCACGCAGCATGGCACGACAACCAGGGTATCGGCGTCGATACGCACGTCGAGCGCATTCTCGCACCGGCTCGGCTGGGTCAGCGCAGCCGCCAAGACTCCCGAGGCCACACGCCATGCACTCGAGTCGTGGCTCCCCAAGTCGCTGTGGCGCGAGATCAACCCGATGCTGGTTGGGTTTGGCCAGACAGTGTGCCGTGCTGTGGGCCCAAAGTGCGGCGAATGCCCAGTGGCCAACTTTTGCCCCAGCGCAACGATCAAGAAGGCCACAAAAGCTCCAGTGCGCAGATCCCGCAATCCCGCAATCGTCGAGTTCCCAGCAGAGGCAGGGGACGACGAGGCGTGCAATTACAGCGTGCATTCGGTAGACAGTCATCTGGAGAGCGTGGATGTGGAGGACCTGGCCAGCATCCTGAGTGGTGCCGAGCATGCCGTGAGGTCGCGCAAGCTCAGTGCCAGCACACGCACGCGCCAGCCCCTGCCCCCACCCAAGACAGCGTTCCCGCAGATGCCCAACTCACCCGCCTACCAGATTCCCCCACCCCAACCCCTTCCACTGCCCACTGCTGTTACGGACGACGACGAAAAGCCTCTGCGCAGCCTGCGTCGCCGCCGTCCGCCGCCTGTGCATGGGCTGCCTGCATTGCCCGACACGGATGAAGCCCCACTTGTGGTGAAACGTGAGCAGGTTAATTCATGGGACGCTGAATCTGAATCGGAGCCAGAGACCGAGCCGAGGGAATCGCCTGGGTCAAGGACGACTACTCCACCAGCGTCCCAGTATTTCATGCGGTCGCGGTCAAATGCCGCCAGCGAGGAGGTGCGCCCTGAGGCCAAGACCGATGCTGTTGTGATTGCTCGGCCAAGGCCCGCAATGCAAAGCTGTACTCGAGGAGGCTGAGCAAATCCGACATGCAGTGGGCACTTGGTGAGGATTGGGACCCAGACAATGACTCGTCGCTGTCGGATCTAAGTGATCTCGATTTCGAGCCTGACGTCGAAGCCCCTGTGTCTGGGTGATATCCCTCCTATATTGTGAGCCACGTGCATTATTCTTACCAATCCCCTCCCCTTTGTGTAAAACTTTTTTGTAGTTTTTTTTGGAGAATAGAAACCTTGTCTTGTGTACATTTGCTCTAGAGCTGTACATAATTACACACCACATACGCTGGTGTGAGCCTAATTTGGGCGTGGGCATGTCTGATAGAACCGCTAGCAACAGTTGCGATAGCCCTAAACCGTGTCACCAAGACCAAGACTATGTGGTGGCCCAGGACTCTGACTGCCATCACTTTTTTCTGGGATTGGCGAGCGCCGAGCGACGCCTGCAACATCTGGCAGGCCAAATAGGTATAAAAGACCAGTAGGCTGCCCGTTCCTTTCGTTGTTTGGTATTCATCATCTTCAGCATCCAGAAATTCGCATGGCACATTCAGCTCACAACTTTCTTGGACCGCTCCAATGATAAGAGACATCCACTTTTCTTCCACCACCATCATCGTTGGTGCTGCTGCCGCTCTAGCCGTCGATGTCTACACAACCAGTGCGCCCTATGAGACCTACTGGCCTACTCCTGAGTACTTGTCTGCCCCATACTCCAAGGTTTACGGCGAAAAAGTCTAAGCATTTCTAGGGCACCTATCATACCAAGGGTCATGATAGCAAAAAGTGCGACTGGTCGAAGCACGAAAACCAAGTACATCACCAAGTGGGACGGCGGCAGGCGCCTCACCGACTACGACCATGTCAGCTATGCTTCTGTGAGTACCGACGGAGCCAACGATGCCTACACTGATTCTAGCGGCACCTACATTGCTTCTAGCGGGAACAGCAGCGTCTGCAATGCGTGCCATGCTTGCTGAACCCCTCCCTTTAACGGACTACCCCCTCCGGTGTTCCTCCTATTTTGTAAAACAAGCCGACTCTTGTCAACCACCTTTTTTATGGTATCTAATTTTGATGAACAAACTATTTTCATGACCACCAGCTCGTAGCAAATATGTCTGTGCATGTTGCTTGCACCCCTCACAATCAGATCAATTAAAGAAATGGACCATTGGCGAAACAGCATACTTGGTCCAAATATGCAAAATGAGAGGTAATTTATTCAAACAGATCCTTTTTGAACCAAAGCTGTTGCACACAATACTACATATGTTTATTTTCAAGAGGTGTTTGGCAGAAGACAAGAGCAAGGTATCTACACTGGCACTTTCGCTGCAAGGGTATTTCAGGGACCATGCCAGACCGGAGATACGAGCATTCAAATACAGTCAATGAGGCGTTATGACTCGGGCAGGCTTCAAAAAAAAGATCTGCCAGTATGTGCGGCGGCCTGTACATCCGGACATGCGTGCACTATATCGAAATGGACCGTTCTATTTACAGTAGCGGTCATATCCTAACGGACCGGGGTATTTTGCTGGCCAAGGTTCCGTAATCATTGTCCTGGTTCAAGCCCATTGTCAATATGATCGCACCAACAATGGCTAGTCGACGGTCTTTTGCGTCCAGTTCCATTTTCAGTAAAATTTGAACCCGGTCTCTTTATACTACCAAGCAAGGAACAGGTTTCTCTTTGCCAGGTGTCTATGGCCAGCTTCATGCAGCTACATAGGCGGCACCTGTGTAGACTGGTTAGTTTGATGGTTTCTATATAAAGTCCAGGTAAGCTGCCTACCTATCTGCCCACCTCACCATTCCACACCACATCCCACCAAACAACCAATCTCTCAGCCACTCTACCCCTTCCCTCATAGCCCCCTCTTCAATTACTAGCCATCTTCAGCGAGCACCCACTTCTTGCGACCTACAATGCGTCTTGTTGCTACGATCTCTCTTCTCTCTGCAATTGCTGCTGCGTCAAACTACCAAGCCAACCCGGCTCCCTCCCCTGCATACTCGAACCAACCCGCATACCCCGTTTATTCTGGCGGCCATGTGATTCCGACATACGTCCACGATGGTGGCTACCATACTGGTAATGGTGGTGACCATCATGATAGTGACAAGTATAAATCCAAGGGTGGCAACGGTGATTACCATGCTAGCAACGACAATGACAAGTATAAGACCAGCGGCGTAATGGCGGCTATCATGCTGATCACGATGGCAACAAGTATAAGGCCGACCACGATGATAAGTACAAGGCTGTCCATGATAGTGACAAGTACAAGACCAACGGTGGTAACCGTGACTATCATGCATGCCGATAACGACAGTGACAAGTACAAGGCCGACCACGATGGCGGCAAGTACAAGGCTGATCACGATGGCGGCAAGTACAAGGCTGATCACGATGGCGACAAGTACAAGGCCGACCACGATGGCGACAAGTACAAGGCCAACGGTGGTAACCGTGACTATCATGCCGATAACGACAGTGACAAGTACAAGGCTGACCACGATGGCGGCAAGTACAAGGCTGATCACGATGGCGACAAGTACAAGGCCGACCACGATGGCGACAA